>NW_027283046.1:0-79728 GCF_046629955.1 Centroberyx affinis | reverse complement strand
ACACACACACACACACACACACACACACACACACACACACACAGGCAAAGCCTATTCGCGGGACAATTAAATTTGATTAATGACTAAAGCCCTCGTCCTCCCAGACAAGCACACGCACACAGAGAGGCAGAAAGAGAGAGATTTAACCGGTAAGATGTGCACTGATTAAAATCCATAAATTAATTTTGTGTCTGCATGAGTTAGATGCCTTTTTTACCTGCAGAGGACGCGCCTAACCAATCTAAACGCACTCAAGTCCCCCGTTTGGTTTTCTGTCATGCACCTATTCTGCCTTAATCATCGCGAACTTGCAGGAATATATGCGATTTAACATCAGATGAGCTCTTCGGAGTGAAAACAAAATCTGCGCAGATTGATGTAGCCATTGGCACACTAGAATTTATATATTTGAGGGGCATTTTATTCAAAGTAGCCCGCACAGATCAGGATTTAGCTGCATTCTGGATTTCCATTCATCTCTTAAAATTATTGGCCTCAGCTGACGTTAAACTGCATCGACATGAGCATGCACAGACACTAAGGATTGTTCTTTCCAAATTCAACACTTTTTTGGGGGAAAATTGTCTCCCCCCCTGAGCCCCGCTACTCACCTGCTATAGCCTTTACTGCTTCCAAGCATCCTTACGCATTTCTCCCCGACGGCAACTCCCAGCCACCAACACTCAAATTGAGACGCACTATCTCAAGTCCATCGCTTTGAAAGACGAAAAAAAACCGAACAAAAGCACAACCAGCCGTTCCTCACAGATTTCCAACGAGTTTCTCGACAACGGCAGCACGGCGGTTATAAAACGGCAGTAGCCTAGTAGTTATTACCGAGCGACCCGCACACACACACCGATCCTCCCTTGGAAACGGGACTCCTTGTGCGCCCGAACTCGTCCGAGGAATAGAGAGAATAAAGAAGGAATGCAAATGGCAGGTAGAGAGAACAACTCCCACGCATCCGTTCCCAATGCAAGCACACAGTTCTCTCTGTGCTTGATGCAGTCTGTCCACAGCCTCGCGCTCACAACACTGTGTGACTGGCTGTCGTCAGTGGCAGAAGCAATCCGCTTGCGCGAGGGAGGGACGGAGCTGATCAGCGGAATGTACTCTGCCCGGTGTCCTACCAAAGTGTGTGGGTATCATCAAGAGTGTGAGTGTGTGTGTGTGTGTGTGTGTGTGTGTGTGTGTGTGTGTGTGTCGGGGAGGGGAAGGAAGGGTGGGGGTCTGTTTGCCTATATGTGTTTGATCACTCTATATGACGCATAGTCTGTTCATCTGCACCTGATTTATCCACTCGGCGTTTTATTTACCAGCGCAATATCTCTCATTCCAGATTCCATTCTCCCCCGTTGAAGCGCGCGCGCACACACACACACACACACACACACACACACACACACACACACATACAGATAGTGGTCACACCTCAAATCGGAGGAAATATCTGCTCTGGTTTGAGGGTAAATTGAAAAAAATCGCTCACATTACCTTTATTTATTGTTAAATTTGCACTGGCAAGCTGCTCTCACGTAGCAAATAAAGAAATAAACTCATTCATTTAACAGTATGTGAAACTGGAAATAAGTGTGTGTGTGTGTGTGTGTGTGTGTGTGTGGAGGAGAGAGAGAGAGAGAGATAGAGAGAAAGAGAGAGAGAGAGAGAGAGAGAGAGGGCGGGGGAGAATCTATAAGAAAGTAGCAGTTCTTCTTTTGAGGGCATGGTGGCACTGTGGGCTTCAGATACCACACACACACAGACACACACACACACACACACACACACACACACACAGCCTCTGTTTTTGTAAAGCCTGTTCCAGGAGGCGGGCCCTGGAGTAACTCCATGTTGTCTAATACATGTCTGATCCATTCTCTTTCTCCTGTGATTTTTAAAGAGGGGCTCAAGCACAACCAGTCAGAGTTTGCAGGGGGCTTTAAAAGCAGGAAGAGTAAATATTCCATTGAAGCAAACTCTTATCTTGTAAAATCCACTGTTCTCCTTTCACTGTGCTGCTGAAGTTAAAGAATTTCTATATTATTCCGTTAAATGCTTGATAATGGGGGGTGGGGGTGGG
Organism: Centroberyx affinis; assembly: GCF_046629955.1. Classification (NCBI taxonomy): domain Eukaryota; kingdom Metazoa; phylum Chordata; class Actinopteri; order Beryciformes; family Berycidae; genus Centroberyx; species Centroberyx affinis. The sequence goes on along the minus strand of NW_027283046.1, from coordinate 77,645 downwards.
GGTGGGGGGGGTTGATGCTCTGGATCTTCTTAAATGTTCTGGGATCAATTCTCATTCAATTAAGTCCCCTCTATTTTAGTAGCTGAATGATACAACTCCCCACCAACTTCAGCTAATCAATGCACTCCATGAGCAGTGATTACAAATGTGACAGCAGTGGAAGACAGCCGGCCTCCTCAGCTGGTCATTAACACTAGCCTCCGCTCAAATATGGGAATCACCAGTTCTGAATCATTGGTTTGCTGTAGGAGTTTTAATTAGGTGTGTGGGTTGGGGTGAGGGTTGTGATCGTCTCGGTTCTGGAACGTGAATTCGCTTCTCGGTCCAATTCTCAGTTTCTCAGGTCTAGGGTTATGGTTAATTTTATGGGTTAAAGATGGAGAGATGGTAGTCCACTCCACCTTAAGTGTTTTTATTCTGCATTTAGACAGCGGGAAAGTACAGAGGAAGACACGTGTGCCTCAGGAGACAAAGCTCTGGTGGGTTTATTTCTAAATCCTGTGGATAAATAGCAGCAACTACTTTGCGACAGGAAGCGACAATGGCTTATGGGGAAAAAAATATGGTCTTGCTTTTGAGACATGCAGGAAATGATATCGTAAATGTGTTTTAAATATCGGATTTCGATGTTTAAAACATGATATTTAGACTAGGGCTGCAACTAACGATTATTTTCATTGTCGATTAATCTCTCGATTATTTTCTCGATTAATCGATTAGTTGTTTGGTCTATAAAATGTCAGAAAATGGTGAAAAATGTCGATCAAGATGATGTCCTCAAACGTCTTGTTTTGTCCACAACCCAAAGATATTCAGTTTACTGTCATAGAGGAGTAAAGAAACCAGAAAATATTCACATTTAAGAAGCTGGAATCAGAGAATTTTGACTTATTTTTCTTAAAAAATTACTCAAACTGATTAATCGATTATCAAAATAATTGGCGATTAATTTAATAATTGACAACTAATCGATTAATCGATTAATCGATTAATCGTTGCAGCTCTAATTTAGAAGTATGATTGCCATATATGGTGTTATGCTCTGTGAATATTAAGAAATATTATTAAATTCAGTACTGTCCCTCCACTCTCTCTCCGCTTTCTTCCTAGTCAAAGGAGTCTTCTGGGATTGGGGTGGAGTGTGTGTGTTTGTGTGTGTGTGTGTGTGTGTGTGTGTGTGTGGGGGGGGGGGGTGTTGGCAATGCTTGTTCAAAGAGGGAGGTTTTTAAGTAGCCCTAGTTTGAATAAGGATACTTCCCATGTAATTTTCAATCAAGGGACACTGAGCTGGAGTGTGCAGGAGACTCTAAAAACATGAGGGCTAAATATTTCATACGAGACAACTCTTGTCAAATCCACTGCTGTCATTATGCCGGCATTAAAGTGTTACTAGTGTTGATCACTGCTGATAAATGCAAGAGGCTTTAATGCTCTGGGTCTTCTGGGATTAGTTCACCTCTAATTAAGTCAAGTAATGCATTTGTAACTGAATGATGATACTCATTTGTAATCATGTTTGTATAGATTAAATATAAAACATATACTTTGTAATTTGAATGGATTTCAAAACCTCACATCCATAGCTGATCCATAGAGTCGAAAATGAATTGATTCTAGTGTTGTTTACAACAATACTAGAATCAAAGTCAAGGAGCTAGCAGATGGCCTCAGGTATTAAAACAGAAGTTACAGTTCGTGTCACTACATTACCTGACACACTCATCATAACAGAATGAACGTGTTACACTCAACTTTTCATTCGTAGGCCACAACAAAGCATGCGCCACTAATGTATTTGTCTGGCAGTGTTAAAATGCCTCTCTGCCTCCTCCAGCCTTCCAGCACAGACCCTCAGAGCAACTTAAGCCACTCAGGCATCGCAGCTACATGTGAATGTCATCAGCATCAGTTCACGCATGGCCAAGGCACCCCAGCTACGAGTACATGGGGCATTCTCTCTGTTTTTTTAGAGCTGCGTCCCTCTGCCTGGCTGTTAAACCATTCCTTAAGCCTCCTCTCTCCAGATCTGTACACCGGACATAAACTCAACTGCAGATGCAATTCAGCAGCTGCTTTAGTTCCCATCGTAACAAGTCAGTTGGCATCATCAATCAATATTTCCCCATGAAGACAACATTAAAAGATGATGACATGCGCAGCTAAAACTTGAAAACAGTTTTAAATAATCAGGCTCATAATCAGATTCAGAAAAAATAAATAATAATAATAATTCAGAAATAACCGCCTCGCGGTTGTATGACTGTTGTTGACTGCCAATAAACTTTGTTTTATCATTGCAAGGACAGTCTTTATTTATTGAAAATATATAATTAATGTGATTATTAGGTCAACTTAAAGGATTTTGGTGTCTGCAAAAGTAAGTGACAGCATTTCCACCGTTTTTGTAGAATGACCCAAGATCGTTTTCTCAGCTACAGTGGTAAGCAAAACATTATGATGTCACAGTGAAGTTGACCTTTGAACTTTCGGATATAAAATGTCATCACTTCATCATTTTATCCTATTAGACATTGTGTGAAATTTTGTCATAATTAGCGTATGAATTATTGTGTTATGGCCAAAAACGTCTTTAGTGAGGTCACAGTGACCTTGACCTTTGACCTTTGACCACCAAATTCTAATCAGTTCATCCTTGAGTCCAAGTGGACGTTTGTGCCAGATGTAATGAAATTCCCTCCAGGTGTTCCTGTGATATCGCGTTCATGAGAATGGGACGGACGTGAGGTCACAGTGACCTTGACCTTTGACCTTTGACCACCAAAATCTAATCAGTTCATCCTCGAGTCCAAGTGGATGTTTGCGCCAAATTTGAAGAAATTCCCTCAAGGCGTTCCTGAGACATTGCGTTCACGAGAATGGGAAGGACGGACAGACGGACGGACGGACAGATGGACAGACTGACGGACGGACAGATGGACAGATGGACGGACGGACAGATGGACGGACGGACAGATGGACAGATGGACGGACAACCCGAAAACATAACGCCTCCGGCCACAGCTGTCATCAGCGCGGAGACATAAAAATGTTGCCAAGACATTTATCAAGGTGTTAATGTATCAAGGTGTTATATAAACACATCATACATAACAATAACACCCAAAAATCAGCATATCAGCAATCAACACACAGCAATGCATAAATAAATAAAAAGAAAAACACCAATAATGACGATGGGTCCTATTGTTTTAGAAATTACAGACTCAAAAATCATTATTTTCAAAAAATAACACCACACATATGTCAACAGGCACTCATAGAATAGGTTCATGCGACTAACTCAGTTTTGACAAAAAGGTCAGATAGAACCTTATAATACCATAGAACCTTATAATACCAAGGTCACGATATGATAAAACTAAGTGCTGTCTGTTTTGGAGCTAACACCAAACATTACATATATTATTTTCTATTTTAAAAAATGCGTTCAGGTTAAATGTTGCTTGATGAATGAAACCAAAAGACAATAAGAAGGAAAAAAAATGAAGAAATCAGCTTTGGCAGGATGCACTTCATGTGAGGGAGGAGAGTAGCTAAGTTCATGGTCTGTCTGTCTCCAGGCTTCCCTCCTTTGTAAGAGCTGCAAACAACAGCAGAGGTAACAATGGATACCTAGTGACGCCATGGGCTTTGAAAGCATCGCATCAATAATTAATTTGTTCTGCTGTGTTCCTCAACATTGGCACGCATGCTTGTCCTTAATCTTTTGTTATACATGGACTGAAGAATGTCTGTCACAAGGAGGCTCTTGACTCTAAAAGATAAACGGTTCATTGATAAGATGATAAAATAACAATTTGCTTTTTGCTATTACAGAACCGCTTCTCCTGGTCTTCTGCAGGAATGGATTTGCATACTAACCTGAAAGGCTGTCAATCTTACTATCCAATGGTTAGTAATTTTAGTAGTTTTCTGCAAGCTGTGCTAGGCAAGAGTTTTGTGTGCTTTGCAGAGAAGAGCATCCCATTCCCACTAATTGAGACCCTGTAGATTCTCTCTATTTTCCCAAATGACGCATTGAAACTTAAAGTGATGTTGAACTTTGGTAGTACCTTGGGTTGTGTAGCTTCCTGGCCATGATCTAACCCAAAACTCTCTGTTATCTGTCGCTCTGGAGCTCTGTGAGAGGCGATTGGCGAATTGGGTTTTTTTCTCTCTCCATTCACTTATGAGCAGTTTTCAAACAGTTACCTCTTGCTGCCATTTGGGGCCGCTAACGTGCAAAGTTGCCTAGTGCAGCTTTAAGTATATATTGTGTAAGAAAAGTTTAATTATAAATGTCTAAATAAATTATATATTTAGATATTGTACTATATATACTATATATATATACGTATATTCCTGAATTTCCCCAAGGGGATCTATAACGTACTTATCTTATCTTATCTTATCTTATCTTATCTATATAATGTAAAAAATTAGGCTACAGTATATATTTTATCTATAATATAAGATATACAGTAAAGGATATCACCATTATTTTATCTGGATTACAATAGACTTGTAAGTTAAAGTGTATAGCACATAAAGTGGTGGTTCTGCGATCTCTTAGGGCCTTTTACAAAAAGAACATGGATAAGCCCAGAAATCTCATAGTCTAGGAAAAGTATTACTCCATGACTGTGAAAGAGGTCTCTTGATGTTTCAGTGTACACCTAAGGATATTACCTTTGTGTTATTCACCATATCCTGCGAGCGCTGTGGCTCCAGCACTTGGCTACACTTGACCACTTTATAGCAAGCTAGTTTATGATGTATCTGTATCATAAAGCTTTGAGGATGGGGAAAGGCATACTGAAAGTGTGGCTGACTTATTTCAGCACCCACAGATAGATGTGCTGATAAAGGTTTGTTTCTGACTGAAACATTGACACAGGCTATTGTGAGTGAGGGCATCTCTTATTTCTTTTCCTTTTTTTTTTACTGAATATGTCTGTGAGTCTGCACCAGGCCTTTTAACCAGAAAAGTTTTTGAGTCGAGTCCTTCTTTTCAGCCCCACAGCCAGGCATTATGCACCACGCCATGACAGCAGCCCCACCAGAATACCACACAGTGTTTCTCTCAGCACAGGATTTGGATGGCACTTGACAAGACAGAAAGTTAGCCAAACCCTCTTGCTGAAAACAAAAACAACCCCCCACCCCCCGCTCCGTATGAAGTTGACCCCCTTTTTGTTATGACGTAAGCTTGCAACTTGCCAAAAGAAAAATAAGCTCAAATTTTTTTTGCTTTACATTCTGTTCTCTCGTTTCAGCAGCATGTACAAATCACAGAGAGAGATGCCACAGCCATGACAGCCTCTTTCTCTCTACATTCAATTAAGCACCAGTTTACACCCAATAGCAATGCATGGCATGAGCATGTAGAGATTCTTCGCCTCGAAGCAGTGTTACAGATTGCCTAACATGAGTCCACAGTATGTGCAGACTGTTGTTTTCAGAGCCACGGACAGCGCCAGACACTCTGAGCCAAAGCCTAGAAACACAATACTAGGCCAGCTTTCTATTCTGTTCAGCCCCATGGATAGCACCACACTGTGACAGCACTGCAGATGGGTCCGCAGCCACAGAAATGTCATCCTTTAACATGTTTTCTTATTACAGCACGGCAGACAGAGCCAGTCTCTAAATCACAACCATAAATAGAGCCAAATTATTTGCCGTCCTGTTCCTTTATTTATTCCAGTCAGCACCAAGGACAGCTTTTCTTCCTGCAGCAGTGACTCAGAAAGGAAGGAAACGTTCCTCTCAAAGGTGTGAGGGGGTTATGCTAAGCTCGGCCTGCTTAGTGTCCTTGATGTAATGATGATTTTCCTAGTTTCTGCAGGGTTCATGATTGGTGGGTGGATCTCAAAGTTGACAAAGTCGCAATCAGGCAAATGGCTCTGGCTCAAACATGATGAATATCAATCCAAAACACTCAACGCAGCATTCATAAATATGCATTAGTGACCACTATTTGTTTAGAAATGGGCATGCACTGCTCTAGTATTTCCAAACTGTAAACAGGACAAAGGTTCCCAAGGCTAATAGCTGTTGGCATGGTTGGGGCCATTCATGAACTGAATTAAGAATGCATGGTAAATTCCAACTCAATTTCTGGAGTTGGAATTGGAATGTCACCCAGCTCTAAGGAAACAGAATTTGAATTGAATGACAGGAATTGAATTCCATTAAATTCTATGAAATTCCACTTCTAAAATACGATGTCTTGACTCGCTAAACATTCTAAATCAAACATTATGAATCAAATTGAAGACAGTTAAACAAATCAAATACATTCAATCATAATGGATTATACCACCTGAAAGGTACCATTAACATTTTATGTTCAGTATTGATAATATACAGTATAACACCACATGTAATCTCAGATATGTGGTAAGAAAAAAATTTCACAAAATTCCATTCTCCAATTCTGTTTCCTGTAGGTTTTTTTTCAAATTCCAGTTCCTCAGTTGAACTGGGTTTGGTGAGTTTGTTCACAAATTGACCCCAACCCTGGCTGTTGGGTCTCTTTGTGAAACATGCAATCCCTCTGGCAGGAGGTTTGGTAGCGCACTCTAATATGCTCCCATAGTGTTTTCATGTCAGTAGGCTGATATTGCAGTACAGCCTATGGAGATTACCATGGGAGTATACAGTATGTGTGTGCACGCTCTTCTCAGTTTTACATGTACTCACGGGTTAGATCAGCACCTAAATCATACATGTTTACCACCGTCTTGCACAAGTATCCCAAGCAGTGCCACAGCAAGACTGTTCAACCCCCCTCCAAGGTAGGTTCCTGTGCTTTACCCCACCCATACACCCCTCCCTCCCACCCCACCCCTGCGGCCTTTTTAACATCGGCTCCCTAAAAGATTCTGCATTGCTGCCATCTTTCACCACGCCTATCCCTGTGACCTTTAAGTTGAAGATACTTTAGTGGCAGAAGCAATTATTCAATTTCTGAGATATTTTCCACTTCTTCATGTGTTTTCTGCCAAATAAACCACACACACACACACACACTCTTCTCTCTGTTCCCCTCTCCCTCTCACGCACACAGACACACAAACATGTGAAGATTTCCACTGTGACACATCCTTTGTCATTTTTCTGTGTCAAATCCACTTCATATTATCAGTGTGCATACAGACAGGCAAAGTGCTGAAGTAATTAATTGGAACATGGTTTGCAGAGTAGCTCTTGTTCAGAGGAACGTCACCAATGCTGCTTTGTGAAAATACAATTGTAGTCACAGTTTGATACCCAGTAAAGTAGTTATTGCCTCCTTGTGTCATGATAATGAGGGTGTGCAACTTCAGTTATCACAGAGGAGGGATAATATTTTTTTTCCAGTTTCTATTTCTATAGTGATTCACCTTGCAACAATGCAAATACAGACTTGTACAGAATTACTGCTTTTATTCATTGCATTTTAATTCAGTATTACTGTATGAGTGAAGCTAATTCAGCATCAGTACACAAAGAGCAGCTTTGACATTGTATTTTTATTTTCTGTAGAAAAGCAACATGAAACATTTTGATGCTATTCAAAGATGCATAATGTAAGTAAATTTAAAGACAAATGACAGTATGTATTCATGATACAATGATGATATTAAGTATTTCTGTATTTTATATATTTTGGGATTTAAACGTGGGCATTTGTCTTGAACTCACTTGAAATCATCAAGTGTTTCATGTTGCTTAGACACTGTATCTCTCATTCTCTGTCACTCACTCTCTCCCTCACAGTCACTCATTCAACCTCACCTCTATCATTTTGCTGCTATGTGAAGTGTGTGGTGCAGTGAAAATGGAAAGGCGCAGTATCTCGCTCGGTTATAAGGGAAAACTACCTTCAGTGGGCTTTGAATTGCCTTGAATCTGAATGAGAATCAAAAACATTTATTGCCATGCTCCAACAAAGCTGCTACGAATTTTGTGTCGGTGTTACAGACATCCAGTATTAAAATTGAAATTCATACCTACATAAATACAGACACCAAATTCAACTGCGAAATCATACACCCACCCACACCAGAAAGTACACTATCTGGGGTGTTGGGGGGTTTCCGATCATAACTGTCCTGGGGAAAAAAGCTATTTTGATGGCAGGTGGTTCACAGCCCGTGATGTGGCTAAGGTGTTGAACCTGAGTGATAATGACAGTCATCAAGACCATGAAAATCTGTATGAAGTAGCAGCAGTACACAAGAGGGCAATCTTTGCTGTGATTATCGGTACAGCGATGATGCAACGTGCACGAGAAGCAGCCAAATGCCCAGCATCTAAGTACCCATAATCACAGTAAAGAACATCTTCAAGGTTATTATGGCTGTAACACAGCAGTTACCAACGCATGTGCACTGACTCAAAAGTTTGCTTCTAAGTAGTATACATGCATAAGCATTAAAAACAGGAAAAAAACAAGGGAGAATGCTAACTAGCTCCTTGGTTACCAACTCTTAGGCTAATGTTTTATGGGAATTATCAGTATGGTAGGAACACATCCAAGACCAATCAGACAGTTTGGTGGAAACCTATTGTAGAACGAAGAATAAATAATCTGCTTTAAGTAGCATCTCATAATCAATGTTCTCTAGGGTTGCTATCCAAGTCGTGTTCACAACATTTAGATATCAAATTAAGATGGATAAGAAGGAGCTTATTCACACCAACCGAAGCAATCGATCCTAGCTCCGTTAGGCCAATGGTCATATGAGCAACACTTTGTCTTTGCTGGTTGATTTTTCCCACAAAGCAATTGCCAGGCTGCTGCTCTCTCTCTGTCTCTCTCTCTCTCTCTCTCTGTCCCTCTCTCTCTCTCTCTCTGCTCCTCAGCTGCACTGCAAAGAAAAATGATGCTCCCATGCCACTTGCACACACTGCTTTGGGCAGACTATCATTCCCATTAAACTAATAACAGTTAGCTTCTTATCTCTCAATGTCTTGGCAAAGTCACTTCCACCCTTGAACAAAACACTATGTCTTTGAATGCTGGGCTTAATCTATCATTGAGGCCCAAATGAGACTGCATAATCCTCTGCAATTTGCCTTTTTGTATTCTACATTATCGCTGATGTCTATTGCGTTTCATAAGTACACAAATTTCTCTTATTGGGGACAATGGCGATATCCTTTAACTTCACAGGCAGAATTAAATTATTGGATTTTTTCATTTTACTGCTCACACCAACAAAAAAGTCCCATATAGAACCTAATGAAGGATGAAGGTCCTCTTGTAAATGTGTAAGTGTGTGTATATATGATTTTAATTTAAATATATAACATTCTGTAAGATCATCATGTAAATATGTAATTGTACAATATATTATATCAATATTTATCAGTCGGCAAGATGTGCTACAGATTTCATAGCTGCATGAATAAAAGCAAAGCTACCTCGCTATCAAAAATGTCCTACAACTGCTAGAATTAACAGCAAGTAAGCTAATGATTGATCACATATGCATACATTTTTTTGGTGTCTGAAATAGCAAAGACTTAACTCCTGTAGCCAAAGACGCTACAAATGTTCAAAATGCCTAGAATGCAGGTTTAAGCACTGAAAAATCTTTAAATGTCATCATGAATAAGACTGATTTGTAAATGAAGCTCGACTGTGAAATTCCCATCATCACTGCTTTGGCCCATGACAGTGTGATCCAAATTAGATGGCCAAGTCAGACACCAAAAAAAAAAAAAAATGCAGCTTAACACATGCAGGAACATCGCAAATCAGGAACACAAACATGTATCTACGTGTCTAGCCTGTGTAAATGCAATATGTAATATAGTGTTTAGTCATGGAATGTCATATTGTAATATTGTTTCATTATGATATCTCTTGTTGTTACATTGTCTTACATTCTACACACAAAGACACACACACGTTGGCACGCGCATGCAAGCACATGTTAAAACTTGCTATCCAATGTTCACTGATTAATATTTAAAAAGCAAAAACAATATATCTGTTAAATTGTTACTATTGTGCCAGTAAATAGTTCAAGATTTTTTTTCAAATGGTGGATGTCATATAAACATGAAAGTCTGTGAGAATACATACACTGGTCAACTTAATTGTTGTAAGGTGGTACTTGCACTCTAGGAGCTGCTTTGTCTAGTATAAAGAGGCATTTAGGTTTCCATTTTGCCAACGAGACAAATGTGACAAATGTGTTCCCCTATAGACAAGCTATTATGAGCGGTGCCTTGGCCTCAGACCCCTACAGATATTCCGCTCATGGCCTCTGAAACAATGGCCCCCTTTTTATTTATTTTTTCCATCTGCAGGGCAACATCCATCGCCAGGCGCTGCCCGCCTGTCATCTCACCACACAGACAATGGCCTCCTGACATGAGAGCTCCTTGTAAAAGATGTTGCAGCCCCTGGATCTCTGTGCAATACACACACGCACGCACATCCGAACACGTGCACGCGCGCGCACGCAGACATAGACACACACAGACACACATAAACACGCACACACAAACCTAATCTGGCCCTGAATCAAACCTCATCCTTTTATTTTTCCGACAGTAAAGGAGGGTGAGGGAGTGGTGTTGGGAGTAGTGTACATTGGTAAAGTAATCACTATTTCAAGGGGTTTGGTGGGGTCAACACACAGGTCTGTTTACCCCCCATAACACACACACACACACACACACACACCACCCCACCCCGAAGGGTAGAGAGATTTCAATCACTTTATAGCCGCCGCCATTGCTTTAGTAAATTGTTGACAGCCAAATCCGTGCCGATCCGTTGAGTGATTGCATGCTGCGAATGGTCTAATCCCATTTTCTCTTCAGCTTCCAACTCACTGTAAATGAACAGACATAAAGTTTGGGTGCTCAGAGTGTTTTCCTCAGTGTGATGCAATGGCACATCATACTGCAAGACAATTTTATTAGTTGAGATTTGGTAAAAAAAAAAAAAAAAACAGTACGGAAAATCCCGCAACCATCGGAAAAGCCTGCACAGCTTCGAGGACATTTAATGCAATGCTAAGTAGAGTATATCCACATGTTTCAAACTGTCCGCTCTGAATCGTGTTTCCCACTTCTCTTTGAACTGCTACATATGTAAGATGCTCACGAGGGAGGGCTGGTCTTATGAACACGCTGCTGTGAAATCTCCTCACACTCCACATAGGCTTCCAATAAAGACCTAGATGGACTGGTGTTCATGGATTTCGCTGATATCACACATATAAAAATGCTTATAGAAGCCCAGTGCCGCTGGCTTATTTTCCGGTGGCCCAGTATTTAATGCTCTTCATGCATTTAATATTGTCACTCACAGGCATGAGTCATGGAGAAATTGTGAGGCAACGTATATGAGCTGCATCAGAAATAATATGGGCTGTTTCAGATGAAGCTACGCTGGTAGAATCCAAGGAACAGATTCAACAGAGAGTTATATAATATTGCTGACAACACTGACACCTGCCTCAAACAGTCTCCTATTTATTGTGTCCTTTATTGAATCGGGGCACTAGCAGCTTTGGCTCAAACGAGAGAGATGTGCAACCAGAATCTATTTTGGTTGAGCTTTTGATGAAAACTGTGAGGAAAATAATGTACCTGAAATCCTTCAGAAATTGTGTGCAAATGACTGCCTACTCAGCCACCTTCACAGCTATCCTGGGGGGACCTTTTTCTGTCTTGTGTAACCTAAATTCACACATCTCGCTCATCCAATATTTACCCGTTGACCCATTCCAACCACGATGTAAAAAGTGTCACACTAAACAGATGCTCCACACCACACACATGGATGTGGTTGCATATTCAGATGGAAATCTAGTCAATCTAGTAAATCTATCCACAATGCAACTGGAGTGTCAAACAAGCACTCAAACAAAGCCAAGGTCTTATCGTATTGCCATCATGCAGCGGCAAAGTCACACACTCCCTCTCAAGCATTACTTTGCCACATGACAACCTGTCATCAGCACACAGAAAATCTTGGTCATGTGCCACCCATTAGCACTCCATTGAGGCACCAAAAATACATTACTGCTCCTTACACCCACGCTATGCATTATTTGTTTTCTTGGAATAATGTTTTCATACTGAGCGAGTGACAGACTCCTCAGTTTTTTAACCCCTCACACATTTGTCAGTGGAAATGACTGAGGTTCCACAAAGCTAATGGCTTGTGTCTGATGCCTTGTTTGAGTCAGGTGGCTTTTCAGATCAGGAATGTGCCCACTGCACACACACTGCTCCACAAAGACTATCAGCCTTGTATAGCCACATGTAGACTGGACAATAATACATGTTAGAAAAACCATTTGAGAGGGTTCAAGGTAGCATTCACAGTGTGGCCCCTTAGCAATGAGTCATTACAGCTGTAACATGGAAGCCAGCTGAAGAAACGGAGCAGTAAATAACAATTATTAATTTTTTTTTTTACTTGAATTTCCCCTTACAACAAAAAAAGAAAATTATTTATCTTATTGCTTAATTGCTAAATGAATCATCAGCTAACCTGTTTGCCAGTTCTATTCTGTAACATAGCAAGTATGTATACTGCACTTCATTGAACATGATTCTCACTTACTTTTAGGATGGTGTTGTGACATTTTAGTAGACTGTACAGTTTGGTGCAATGTGCCCATTTTTGGTTACGCAATCAAGTTCTATGACTATTCATCAGGTTTGTATTAGCATTTTTATTCTGGGAAATTATCTCAAGTCCCCGAGTATTTCTGCTCTAGACCCATCTGTGACCTTACTGGAAGTCTACCCACCTGTCATCCAAGCTTAGCTCAACTGACAGACAGCGAAAAGGCTTATTAAGCAAAATGTCCTGACAACGAAAACACAGGTATAAACAAAACCCACAACTGTGTCTTGGTTTGTTTACAGGAGTACCCATTCTATCATAAACAACCCACTGCTATCCAAAGTAGGCCAGCAGTAAAATCAAACTGAGCTGCATCTATGAGCTTTCGCTGCCCTCCCAGTCTCACAGACAAACATGGAAAAGTTTACAGCATGAGTCACAACAGTGGAATCTACTTGACAGCGAACAAGGATTCCACTTTAATCACCCTGGGCCACACAATCACTACAGTTTGGGCTTGACATGCAAAAGCTGGCAATTAAACCGAAAAAGGGAAGGAAATGTTAAATTACAAGACCGATGAGGCCAGTCTAATTGGACCAGTGCAAGCAATGATACAGGCTAGACTGGTCACCAAACAAAGAGACAAACGAATAATAATAATGTGATGTTTTATTGATTCCAATTGGGAAATTCTCTTCTCGCTCATCCCCATCCACAGGGAGGTCGGAGGTCAGAGGTCAGAGTCAGACACAGAACAGCGTCTTGGTAGCTAATAGGGATTCATTGCTCAAGGGCACTTCAGCAGGCCGGATGCTTGCTGACCTGGGGGGCGTGAACCTGCACCCTCTGATTGAAAGGCAGATGTCCTACTTACTATGCCACCCTGCCGCCCCACAGTGTCACAAAAACGAACATACAGTAGAAACCAAAAACCTTGACAATAGTGTGCTTAAACCTTTGTATCCTCTCCAGCCATTTCCAAATTATCTATGTAACACTACAGTTGTAATAGCACAGTAATCTCTCCTGAGTACAGGTAGATAACAAAAAAATTGAACCACAGTGTGAACAACATATCAGCATGTTGACTTATATTAGCCATGGCAGAGTCTAACCTGTAACACTTTCAGCAGCTCTTTACCAAGCTGTTAAGTATCATCATTCAGTCAACACATTTTAACCAAGCTGCTCAATGTGATAGTCATGGCTAATTTGAATAATAGAGGGAGGTAATACGGAGGTAAATGCTTTATGTACAATCCTGTAAGAGCAATCTCACAGGGATTCCCACAATATTCCTTCTCACGCTGCAAAACCCACTCGCACTCAGTGGCTTGCTTATACCACATAATGCTCTTTGAAAACCAATGGCATGCAATCTATTATCATTATAATGGTGTCATTTTTCTTTGCCTTTTTCAGGATAGAGGATAGATACGGATACGGTACAAACAGCAATTTCACAGGAGCATGGAGATAGGAGAGTCAGCAGAGCAAACAGGTAACAACAAATAAATAAGGCCATTTAACCTCTTCAACCTGCCCACCCTCTACGGGCAAATGGCAAATACACAAACATGTAGGCACGTACACAAATGTACACACACACACACTGCATAGAGGTTGGATAGAACATATATTGCATTCACTCTGGCCACGGCACTGTCTCAATAGAATCTCATTATTTCCATACAGTTGCCAAGCAGATTATTAGGTGGGGAAAAATCTTATTTGTTGCGCCTCTATTGGGCGGCTTTATTTGTTCCAGGGTTATGGCCATTTCTCAATGTGTTGCTCCGAGCAACATGGTGGTCCCCTTGTAGTGTGTTTTACGTGTGTGTGTGTGTGTGTGTGTTTGTGAATGCATGGGGGTTGGGGTGTGTGCTGGGATGATTATCACCACTTTTATTGACGAAAATCCAATGCTGAAATGGCTGTAGGGACTTTAAAAGCAAATGACTGAAGGGTCAAATGTCAAAGGGGACTCTCTTTTTCTCTCATCTGGTAATTAGAGAGCTGAACCAAACCACACTGAACAGAGCATGTCCAAAAACAATAGGAGTCTAAAGCCCCAGTGCCCCAAAGTTCCCAATGTCCTAATTTCATTGCCATTCAATGGGCTCATCCTAATGCACTCTCCAATCTGAAGAGAAGACAATTTTCCCTGGCAACGCTCACTAGTGAGGTTTTAATGGGCACATAAGCCACACATGGGAACAAGAGCATCAGTAACAAATTAATTCTGGACTTAAAATCATGGCTGTTCACCGAGCTTCATCTCAAGCTACTCATTAGAGGAGCTGCCAATACATAGCTAAATACACCAACAGTAATTGTCAAAAAGCCTCAAAGGGACTGCTTCATTCTCCATAGGAAACAACCAGATCCAAAAGAGCAAGACCGCTTGGAAGGTAGGAGGAGACATTGATGTAACTGGGAGTCCTGTTGGGATGTGGTAGCTACTCGATGGCATCTTTTAGCCACTTCCAACAAAAACAAATAAGATTTGAGAAATTTCTCACTGCACGTGTGTTGTGCCGTCCTCATCACTGCCTCCTCCCTACCCAGTCCTTGCCGTCCATGGTAGCTCAGATTTGAATTACACCTGGGAGTTTAACTGGAGAAAGTGAGGCCAGGAAGTAGTAAAACAGAGTATGAGGTAGATCAGGAAGGAGTAAAGAAAAGGGTTTAAAAAATAATATCTCCAACTCACACCAACTGGGCCAATTACTTCACACACACACACACACACACACACACACACACACACACACACACACACACTGTATTGTGTGGTTTGGAGGAATTGCATTTTTTCACCTTGCCTACTCATCTTCCACTCTTATTTACCAGGACATCGTTCTTGGAACAGCCTGAGTGTGAGCAACATAATGTGGATTATGAGGGGAACAGATATCCACCATAATTTCTGGATAGATTCAAACATATGCTGATATTTCACTTGGTTATAACAACTTCATATATTATATTACCTTCATTTATAGGCCTTGTTTTGAGTTTATCCAATGGGTTCTGAAAGAGTTTTATAGGCGCAAGGGTCGTAGAAATTTCTCAACCCATTGAGGACCATATATTCCTTCAACTCGTAACATCAAAATTGGTGTTTTGAGGTTTTCACATAATAGCAGCGAGATAACGTGCAGGCACACATCAATAAAAAAGTTAGTGAGCCAATTCAGAGCTGTTTAGGACATATGTTTAGAAATATAAAATACATTTTGCTCAGCTGTACCAGTCCTCTCGATTATCCTGCTGTTTTCACATGATTGTCGATGCGTGGCATTGTGGCTCTAACATCAAGTGCATGATTTTCCTGTGAGTGTGTAGTCGTGAGGTGCACTACTCTGTGTGAGAGTTGAACTATTCTAAAGTAATAGCTCAGGCAGCACACGTTGTCAAATATTAAAGCCTTTCACCGTGGGAGGACCGAGCACATATGAACTGTTTCCTGCCTCCAAAGGGCTATTAATAAAGAAGCAGGTGACTTTTCCCGCACAAGGAGGACCCTGCGGTGCTACATTTCATTTATAGAATTATAGTTGACACTGATGAGTGAAATGGTGATTGAAGGTTAATTATATGCCAAGACTGAGGAGGGAAAGCCATTTAACCATTCAACCATTTCTACTCCAAAAGAACAATGATGCCCTGGATACTTGAGGGCTGGTCACACCGCTGAACCAAATCAAACCAAACCCATATTAGCTGTCTATGTATCACTCTGCCTTTTAATTAGTGGAAATGCAGGTACAAGCAACACTTAAGAATCTATTATGTAATTTTGCTTATTATGTGCTGAAAGTATTTGTTACTAGCAGTAAGCCAATTGTTGATTGGACCTTGATTGAACGTCTACAGGTCAGACTGTTGAATTTCGTTACACCTCTACTGCTAATAGAGAGGAAATCAGCGCCCTCTCAGCCTCCTATTTTCTGTATTAATTCCTAATCATTTAGTTCCAAATTTAGTTTCTGTATGACTGCATAATGTAATCGTTTGTGTAGATGGCCATTCAGAAAATATACTATATAACCTTACTGTCTAATGAGCCCTAATTAGACCATAAGGAGCTATAATTAAAAAGCGTTACTGAAATCCACTGAGAAGGATAATGTGATCAACAAAGATCTGGACCAGACCAAAACCCGAGCAGGTTTGTCCCCTAAAGCAGGTCAGTGAGAGGGGCATTACTGACCCTATGTGTCTAGTCCTAACTGCATTTAGTCTAATTGCTTCAGAGCTGGCCAACAATTAGTGCAGATTCCATTCATGCGGCACTGTGAGAGAACATTACCCTGTGCTATGTGACTCACCGCAAGATGAGCATGTTAAAATGACAAAAAGACTGCTCCTGCCTCACCCTGACCCACTCATCTCAAGATAACCGACCTCGCTGCATCACTTGCCAGATTTAAAATCATGTCCAGCTCTCCAATCTGTTGAATTATATTCAAATCCTCCTACTCCTGTACATACCATGTAGAATCGTGTCTGCTGGCAAATAGAATACATTCATCACATTTCCTTAATGAGTTTCCTCCCACTGCACCCTCGCTTCAAACGTGGCCCTCTGTGCACAAACTCCTTTCACTGTAGCCCTGACTCAGCACCGAGCTCCCAGCAAAGACGTCCCATTCTTTCTCTCACAGCAGGGAGGAAACTGCTGTGACACGACGAAATGTCTCACATGACTGTTTTTCCACACAAAAAAGAAGCAAGCGAAACATGTCGTCCCCCCCCATGAATGATGCAGGCACCCCTTGGGCCAATCAGTAACAAGATGCAGCGTCCCTACGAGTTTCATCAAATCGTACTGGTGGTGAAGCAGTTATGGCCTTTCAAAGTTTGAAATTTTGACCTTTAATTATAGCACTACCCCGTCGGGCCGATCAGCGTCACATTTTAAACAAAAGAGCACATGCATCATCATGCATGCGATACATTATTCCTCCCAAGTTTCATCAAAATTGGTCGAGTGGCATCTGAGATATCAGACTTTTGTCAAAAATGGTGACCTTTAATTATAGTGCCCTCAATTGGCCAAACAATGTAATTTGTAAGGATAGCTTGATGTATATAGCAAGTTTCATGTCAATTGATTTACAGTATAGCAGTTACCCATGAATTTTTGACCTATAATTATAGTGCCCCCATCAGGCCAAGTAGAGTAAACACCTGAGCACAGTGGCAAAATGCATCATCCTTCCAAATTTTGCCAAAATCAAACTAGTGGCATCTGAGATATCACCTGACATTTCATGTTTGGCGGACAGACAGACAGACAGAGAGAACGACAAACACAGACCGATCAATAACCCCTCCTCAGGGGACAAAAGCATGTGGCCTGTACTGTGACGGCTCACTGGGATGATTCTGCGTATCGGTCCAGGGCTTCACTTCGGTTAGGAGCCTCACATTAGAGGAGAGTTGTAGCAGGTCTGGTTTAGTTGATGGCTGCAGCCAAAGAGGGACTTTGCACAGCTTTGGCAGGAATCTCAGAATTAAAGGTGGGGCGGGCCACCACCAGTATCCTACTGATACCAAAGCCAATAAACACTTGCCGCTCACAGCTGGAGACGAGCCAACACCACGGGGAAGCAGGGGGATTAAAAGGTCTCCTGAACGATTGATAGGGCAAGGTGGGCTCAGCAAAGTGTGCACAGTGACACATGCTGCGTCGCCCATATTAATACTGTTGTACAATGTGTTGAAAACTGAAACTGAAAACACTATTATAATAAATGCAACCTATTCTATTCTCTCAAATAACAGAGCCTAAGGTAAGTCTTTCACAGTGGGGCATGGACAAAGGAAGGTGATGATATATATGTGAACTCACAAAGAAACCCAATATTATTGCCAGCAGTCACCATAGATACAAACATGCCACTCGGGTACTTGTAAGACACAGTTACCTTGTAAGTGATGCTGTCAGTTTCTTTTAATACCTGTTAATACCTTTCAGAGTTATTAATACATACCAATTTAAAGTATGTTGACAATGGAGACAAATATGCAAAGTTTGACATGACATCATGAAAGGTTGAGTCTTATTTTTTCCCCCGCTCCTCTGTGTTATGAGCAAATCATACACTTTCATTAGTTATAGACAATGCTCTGTAATTTAGGAGGCTTAGGTCATCTATTCTTTCTCACGGCTGAATACATTGTATGCATTTGTTTAAAAGGGCTGCCACTTCTGAATCAAAAAATGGCCTTGCATCTGTATCTGTAACCCTGTCAATAGCTAACTAACAATCCATGCTTTAACATCAGGTGTCGTGACATGCTTAAATGGCACTGAAACAATGAGTGAATATTAGAAAAACTGCAAAGGAGTGAGTGCCACAAAGGGACATTGTGGGCTTTTCAATTTGAAGTAGTTTGTTATTGCCCACATTGCATGCAGTAGGACTCTTCCAGAAAAATTTGCGTTTATAATTAGAACACAGACAAGTAATCGCATCAACAGTGGTAATTGGTGGTCTTGATAAGTGGGGATCCAAAGTAGCTGTATTGGATTTGGTAGGAAGATAAACACTCACAATTTATAGGTCAATGAAATTTATGGTTTGTGCGGGCTCTTAGAAGGCCCAATGTATAATTCATCCTGAAGCTCTCCCATTGTGCAATGCAGATGTTTTTTCCAGAGTACGGCAACTCCACACTGTGCATCGACTAAAGCTTTTAGAGGCTGTGCACTCCTCCGCTATGAAACTGTAATTCATCTCCACTTCCCAGATACAGCAGAACATTTTTGGTTACATTCAATTCCTCTGCCGCCTTTGTAAAATAGCCTTTGCAGTGCGGGAAGGTCTGAACCTGACCTTGCAGTGACATTTTGCTCCCCCCCCCCCTGTGAGTCCTACTTAGCACTTCACTTTTAAAGCTATTGATACAATGTTGTGGCATGAAAGAGCTTCCAGACAAACAGGCTGCATAATTGCTTTTGTGAGGAACCCTCATTGAAGTCTCTAGGGTTCTAATGTAATTCTCATGATAGTGACATTATCTAACATTGCTTTCACCTTCCTTCTCTTATATGCTCAGAGCTGCAAGGAATCATGGGTAGCAAAGAGATTAGAAGCTGCGCTCTGAGGACTCTGGTCCGCGATTACATTGATGTATCTCTTTCGCAAATGATTCATTGCCCTTCGCTCTTTTTCAATGATCCTCCTTTCCAGATCATTAAAGCACCTTTGGTTTGAACCTTGGTCTGGCACACATCATCCGCAGCCCCCGCCCACTGACCCACACCCCCAGTATCGAGAAACCATCCTTCACATTCCACAAAACACCACCCAACAAATCGCTTCTCAATAGGGAGTAAATGACTCCTTCACAATCAATGCTATTTTCCTCAGACGCGACACATTAGTTACTGCCACTTGGTATGTCGGCAGGTTATTTGTCAAACAGCTGGTTCATGCATGCTTTGGGCAAGGTAAGATTTCTAGATTGGTTTTCCCTTTGAAATGGAGCAAATAGGCTGAGTGCTCATTTCAACATCAGAGTGAGCATGATGAAGAATCGACCATTACTTTTGCCTGAACCTCACAGAGGACATATGAATCTTCTGCATGCAGGTGCTGCACATGATGATGTCAACTTGTCATGCAAGGAGTGTACGTACACCTGTGAAAAACCACACAAGCCTCCCCACATTGCAAGCTATAGCGGCCGTGGGCCTGATGAATTATTTCTGAGATCAGCGTCTCGTATGGAGACATGCAGCTGCACTGTCCTCCCTGTTGGTTCGTCCACCCGTCAAACCATTGAGACCGTTAGCGGGAACCCCGGTGCCATCAAACCAATGCTCTGCACACTGTAACTTGTCACGCTTTGTTGTCACAGCAGACCGAATAATTGGTGGTATCCTTTAAGGTCTGCTTACCGTCACACTTGCACACTTGATCGCTTTCCAGATAGTTTGTATTTATACGGGGTGGTCTCCAAATGACAAAGGGTATCCAGCTCCACAGATAGTCCCCGAACCTCTAATTTTAAGATGAATTATGTTCAATTCACTCAATCCATCAGCAATCAAGAACCATAAATTGGGTTGAGTTGTTACAATGACTTGGAGAGGCTTGGGATGCTTGAATGTCAGATTCTGTTTTTTTTGGTTCTCTGAATAAATTCTAAGTAGGGCAAGGAGTGTGGTTACTGTTTAATTTCAATGCCAGTGGATTTAATTTAATGTAGCAATGCTTTTCCCAGAACTGTTTAGTATTCAGAAACAATTTATTGTGCTACGTTTTATCCAAAGGTGTGTCATTCTCAGGGCAAAAGTTTGAGTGACAAGAAAATCTCAATCTTTACTGATTCAGATTTTGTTTTATGTACAGAGCACCACAACAAGGTGGTAAACAAATATGTGAGGAATCAAAATGACATCAGTTCCATTTTTTTTGTATTTTTCAATAGGAGATTTAGGTTTTCCTTTGGGAATGAAAAAGCAATTTATTTCGTTCTCTCTTGCACTCTACTCTTGACCTTGTGGAAGAATAGATCTGTGTTCACTGTCTCTTGTGTTCCCACTCTTGCAATATACCTCGTCAAAAGGACGGGCTACAGCTAGAAGAGGAAATAAGCAAGACTTGTTGAGCTGAATATTGGCTGATTATATGTTTTTTTGTGTGTGTGTGTGTGTGTGAGAGAGTGAATGCATGAATGAGTGAGTGAGGGTGAGAGAGAGAGAGTGTCTGAGAGAGAGAGAGAGAGAGAGAGAGAGAGAGAGATGGTTCAGTTTTCACTCAACATCGTTAGGATTTCATGTCACTAAACCATTTTCCACCAACAGTTATGAAGCTTTGATCATCATGCAGAGAAAAAAAAAACATACTGAATCCAAGTGTGATAGAACTGAAAAATACATCACTCCCTAAGTCTCTATACTCTTTACAGCCGCAAACTCGCATTAGAAAACAACAGGGAAAAGATAGCCTATGCTTGTCAAAAATATTTTTCAATGGTTGGCATAAGTGGAAGATTTGTCACATGAGATCAAAACCTCTAAAAGCATTTTCGGTGGATGAGCAGATTGTGTTTATTCATGATAAACCTAATCGTGACATACAGTAAGTGAGCACTAGCTGTAAGCCAGTCTGATTTGAGTCACGATTGGTTGTTCTGCCAAAGGTGTGGCAGGCACAGCGAGGAGAAGTGAAGAAGATCTTTAACACTTTCTCATTGACACACACCCACAGAGATTCAGGAACCTCTGTGTGTGTGTGTGTGTGTGTGTGTGTGTCCCAACAAGTTCTGCTCATTCAATAAAGAGAAAGAAAAATTATTGAAATATTTTCCACGAGTCGATTGTGCTGCCAGTTCTTTTAAAAGGGAATTTGTCTAGAAAAGCTGATTAGAGAATTGCTTGGTTGCTTTTGACCATGAATCATTACAATTTTGTGCACACTTAAAAATTGCTGCCTTCAATTTAACTGATTACTTGTTTCAGAGTGGTAATTCATAGATTATCATCATTACTAGGTTTGGGAATAATCATTTTTTCATCATATCGGAAAAAATAGTGTCACTAGTGTGGCGTTAAAGCCCAGGGTGACTGTGTTTTACTGTACATGACAGATAGTACCAGATCTAAAAAAATAAAGCTTGAATGTATACTTAAAACATCTATTCAAGTACGATAACTACAATAGATGCAATAAGTTCCTCACCTGTTTTAAAAGACATTATACAAGGCCTAAGTCTGAGAAATGTGGAGATCATGTTAGTTTTTGAATGTTTCAAACTGTTATTACAAAAATAAAGAACATGTCAAGCATTTTTATTTTTGCCATGTTTAATTTCAAATAAGCTTGAATGGATTATTCATCTATTGGAGCTATTGAAAAAACTTACAGCCGGCATTAAAACAAGCAGATTATGCATGAATGCTCAGCCTATGGCATTTCTGCATTTTTTACTCACTTCAAAGCCATTATTCTACATTCACCCTCTCTGGTAACCTAGCAAAACAGGGCAACGTTAGTTTCCAACATTCACATAAATGTGACACTGTCTAACATAATAACTGGTACATAGTAAGTACTAATAGCAAAATGAGTGGATAACCCTGTTTAATGTTTTTCCTGGCAGAAATCAAAACCATGGAAAAGACAGAGGAATGAGGATTGTAACGGTACATTCAGCAGTAAAAATGAGTTTCACATCAGGTCACATCAGGTCGTTTCCATGGAGCAACATCTAAAGGTAGAAACTGAAGTAGCTGCTTGATTTAACCTGATATCTGAATGCTAATGCAGTACTCACAATGACAATTTTAGTATGGAGCTATACATTCCCCTTGTCAATCTCTCTTTCTCTCAATCTCTATATTTTAGTTGTTTTTTTCTTTATTTCAATTGTGCAGTCAGTTAATCTCTCCATCTCTTACATGATTCCTTTTGCCTCTTTCTTTCGCCTCCTCTTCCATCGTAATCACTGTTGTTACTGGCCTTTCACAATAGCAGAGTTAGCTAAACAAAGTGAACCAAGGACACTCAACTTTTAACCTTTCAGCAAAGAGACTTCTGAAAAGTTACATGACAGCACAAAAATGAATTGCTTTCCAATCACAAAACCTCCAGAAAACCTTGGTTGATTGTAATGCTGACACATTTTGAATGTGGATTTGACGAACAATTTGTGGCAAGGTTAAAAATAATGGTGACAGTGTTGAGCCTGCCATAAAATAATATAAGCAGAAGGAACAGATAGTTTGGTCAGGTTAGTTGACTCCACAACCAAGAAAAACAAACATCAAATCATGCACAGGTAGTTGTGCGCTATCGCCTTTACTAAAAATAATATTAAAAAGTGGCAGACTGCTACTCTTTGTTTCATTTTTATATATATTTTGATCTATTCTCTAAAGGGAGGTGAATGAAGAACACATTCTTATCTATGATGTTATCCTGCCAAAAGGCCTTTTGGGGAGCATGAGTGGGGATTAAAATAAAACGGACTAAAGAAATAAGATAGTGAGACAGGCAACAGTAGACACTGTACTGGGACAGCAGATAGGACAAGAAAAGGCAATAGAAAATACAAATGCAACAAACACTTTTGTACCATGACAGGAAGCGTGGGCTAGGAGCTGTGGACTCATGGAGGGATCGCCCAGTTGAGCCGAAAGAGCCCAATAGAGAAGGAAGGTACATCACACGACTAACACAAATGACAGCTGAATTGCATCATGGGTTTTGCGGTGTCTTCCCATGGCAAGCTGGAGGGACAAACCAGACATTTTGCAGAATGCACTGAGGACATGCAGGAGACAAGAAAGAAATGATTACATTTCCGTATGTGTGTCCTGTGGTGGCTGGGAGGTGGGCTGTATTAATCAGGTTACGGAAATAGAATTGTTTGTTCCTGTATGATAGAAAATTACACTGTTGTGTGGTGGCAGGGTAGGAATTGATAGAAATAACTGTTTTTTCCCCCCTCTTCCTCTACATGTGTCTCATGGGTACATTTCTCATTGGTAATAGCTATAGTCCTTTCATGATCCAGTGACACTGAGGCATGAAGTAGCCAACAAAACAAAGGAAACACCTAAGTAAATAAGGGACACAGTGCGCATGGGAAAAAAAAGTAGGATGCATTTTCTTTCCTGGCATGGTCTGCAAGTGTTCAAAAATACAAAGCCATTCAGCGTGAGTAAAGCCTATTGGTGAAGTATTTCCATGCAGTTGTGAGCGGTCTTTTCCGGGATTAAAATGTCTTTATCCACAGGGCACAAGTGATCACTGAATGACTTTATGAGCATGAACAGCAGCTAGCGGGTTGAAAGGCCGTCCCATAACCGAAAGATTATAGGCAAGATATAACTGATGCAATTGACAATGGCCAGTGTGTCCATCATCAGCTATGTGTCAAGTCAAAGGGTCCTTGAGCAAGATACTAAAACTCTATCAGCTCACTTACTGCATGTCACGCTGGGTAAGTGCACTGAAAATGAAATGAACATGGTGGAAACCATATGCCTTAATCAAAAGATCTCAAACCGAAAGAGCTCTTACTGGAGATTATGGACTGAAATAGTGTTTTCCACAACCATCAAAAATACACCAAGTGATAGAATTAATTCTGGACACATGGTTGTTTACAATTGCACCAAATAGTAGAGTTTCACATACATGTCCAATCTACAGTATGCTAAGATGCACTGAAGCTGTTCCGGAGGCTTAATGCCCTCTTCAGGTTATACCTGGACCCCACTTGAATTACTGTATGTAACAATCTTCCCCTTCTCTTAATAAAAAGAAAAACAAAACAAAACTCTGATTCTACAAATGCTACTTATTTCCAGTTAAAGGCTTAGCTGCCGATGACTGTGATATACAGCTGGTTTGACAACTGCTGACAGAATGCACTTATTGTAAATCACTTTGGACAAAAGCGTCTGCCCAGTGGCATAATGTAATGTAATGTTATTGATGCTTTATTAGCTCTTTTCTATTTTGTGGTATGTCTGTATTTGTTGGTTTATTAGGTCTTTTTTCAGGCTGACCTGACTTACTGACAAAACTAACCCATATCACACTAGGGAAAGATTAACCTGAGATGTAATGCATTTTATATTGTTCACCCTGACAGGATGACTCAGTCTTTCTTACCGAACTGTTATCCACCCTGGCTACTGTACTCCAAACACTGTCAGGCATTTCTTGTCTGTTAAACACATCAATATTTGACGCGGAATCAGCCCCAAAACATTATGGCTAACCTTAGATAAGGCCCAGTGGTATAATCTTTGGCGCCGTGGTGAGCCCACCGATGTGAGGTGCGATGACCTTCATGCACCGATGCTCTGCAATCACTTAAAAAGCAAAATCTCACCACAACAGCATACAAGAGATAACACTAAAAGCTTTACAAGAGGAATTTGTTGCTCACCCTAGAGCCAGAGTCTGTTGGCATGCGCTAAAAATAACTCCAACAAACTGTTAGAACTCAAAATATGTGATAACTCTACTCAACCCAGTTGGGCTTCTTTGATCTTTAACCCCTCAAAAAACACTTTTAAACTCTTTTACCCACAATTATGAAACATTTTATTACCTACTGTGATTGCTTATTATGTTAACCTTTCTACAATACTGCCACTACTGATGACAACCCATCTTTTCTAAGCAAGATTCTCATTGAAATTATTACAGAAGCCTGCACGCTTTTATTTTTCCTTTTACAGATTAATGACTATTAAATAACCATTCAGATGACCATTAAAGTAAACATAATAAGAAATAGAGATTAGTTTCCAGGGACAATTTCATATCAGTATCAATAATGGGGCCCGTTTTACACAAACAGAAAAAACGTAACTACATATTGAAGGAAAACATGGTGTATTTGCGTTTGCTCTCCCACTGCGATAATAGTTAAAATCTCAGTTATTCCCTCATTAGTGATAAGCTTTTGTATATCTCCATATTTCTTTCACAAACATCCCTGCATATGTGAATAAACAGAACATTTCCATGGAAACAACGTATGGCAAAACCATCGGTAAACAGGATAAGGCATTAACACATACATTACAGTCCAGGTACGTGTATATATCCCAGGGATTTTGTTCTCTTATTATCAGCATAAGAGCTTGTTGAGTTATTTTAAATAGGATATCATGTCCCAGCTCACTGCACCAGTGAACCCCAACTCTTCTATCATTGATGAGTTGTTTTCTTTTTTTTTATTTGTTGTTTTTTTACTGCTAAAATCCAGCCTCGAAGGAAACTGCTGCAATGCACTGATATTAACGTTAGTGATATTTTCCCACTTAACAAACAACAAAATGACCAGAAATAGGAGTGTTAAGTTAACTGTATGTCGATTTCCCCTGTAAACTGGAAAAATATGGGTCTGGAAGCTGAATGAATCCTGAGGTATTCACAGTGCATTGTGAAGCACTACAACTAGTATACCGCCATACAAAGACTTAGAAGTCGAACAGGTTGAAAGGACCCCCCCCTGGGTGGTGCCTTTCAAGTATTTGCCTTTATCTGTGTGTGTGTGTGTGTACATGTGTGTGCATGTGTGTATGTATGTATGTATGTACTTGTGTGTGTGTATTTGGTGGGACAATGGTAGCAGAGCGCTTATACAACAAAGCCATACCCCTTAAATCCCTTTACATGATGGAAATATGCCCCCTGCATCCTTTGGAAAGCTGACCTTGGATTCTTGTTTTGCACTTAGCAGCAAGGATTAGAGGAAATCTTCCTCAAACACACATTTTGCTCCAAGAGATCTGTGCCTATTTTGCCTCAGCTTTATTTCAAAAACGCTAAACAAGGCTACTTTTGAACTGCAATCTGTGGCTATTGACGGAAAGTGAAAGTAGAGTGCAAGGGGGTGATTTTTTTCCCTTATCATTTTCTTTGCGTGTCATAAGTAGGTCAGGCTGAAAGTTGGCAAAGAAACTTACTGATACTCCGTTCTCCAAGAAGAAAAGACTTCCGAAAGTCAAGCTAAACTTTCGGGCGACATGACCGTAAATTCATGAACCTTGGTTCCAGTGCTTGTACAGCTCGTACATTTAGACCAAGAATAAGTTTGAAAAAAAAAAAACAAGCGAATTCCAAATGCACCAAGGGATGACTGGAACAAACAAACTGGATGATATTTGGGCGGACAAACTGAACATCTCTTGTTGACTTGCCATCTTTTCCTCTCATAACAATTACACAGCATGACACCAAATCTTTTACAGCTGTCTTGGATTTAAATGACTAAATATGACTAATGACTAATGATAAATTTAGATTTGTGACACTGGTGGCAACTTTCAAGTGGCACAGATGCTGATATGTGTTTCTCATTCCCGGATTTATCAAATTCAATCTCGACCAGATGTTAGTTTAGGCTGATCTTCTCCCCCCGCTGATATTTGTTCTTTTAGATCAGAGTGGGGATTAACTATGTTAAGTGACAATAATTGCAACAACCCACCCTGAAGTTTAAATGCATATGATAATGCAGGGTTAACTCTACCATGAGGGTGGTGTAGACTTTCAACACAGTCTCGTAAAATGTTGTGGAATGAGCACCAATTCTGAAACACAGATTATGTGTTGTGGACACAAATTATGTGAAGATTACATTCTGCCACCATAAATGGGATAATGTGAAAATTGCACAAATTGGACACACCGTTTTCTGCTATTCGTCATGTGAAAATATTAGCTAACAAGTTAAGTTTAGGTAAGTAAAACGGTGGTTATGGTTAGGGTTAAGGTTAGGCAACTAAAACAACTTTAGTTAAGGTTAGGCTAAGGCTGTCATGGTTAAATAAGAAACACTATGGATAAAAATTAAAGGGTTAGGGTTAGGGTTAGAAGTAGAAAACATTGTGGCATGAGTTGGGCACTATTTCACTGTGAGACTATTGCCTGTTTCTAGCTGTGCCTCCTTCACAAAATCCTTTCATTGTGGGAAAACGTATTTCTCTCACTTTTCGTGCACGGAGCATATATTTGCATTTTAAGATATCATACTCACTTCAACACAAAATGTTTGGAGAGCAGGCCCAGATTTGTGAGGAGACTTGCTTGTGCTACACTAACTGCTGAGCTTGTAAGCAGGAGAATCCAACCTCTAGATATGGGAGTCTGAAAATGACCCTCTTACTGGAAGATTTGGGGATTGTTTCCTCTGAGCATTTTGTAGCTTAAAGAAATAAACTGATCTTCTGGCACATAAGCTCTTTGATCAACTTACCGCTGTGTAGCAAGAAAATTCAGTTTCAACTCTGTGTATCCAGTATTTCTGTTCACTACTGCACATACTAACACTTAAGCACACTGTGTAAGTGTTATGGACAGTAGCTCAGCAGCATCTCAAAATCACTGAAACACACTTAATACAAAGGTGGAACTGCTTTGGTGTTCTTGTCACACAGCTGTAAGTTCACAAGCTGATCTAAATATAAGTTATATGTCAGTTAATACATCATATTTAAAAAGTTTGTGTTTTCCTTGAGGGACAAATTCTTTAGCTGCTTATTTTTCAATAACATAACTTTAATTACAAATGTACAATAACATTTTTTGTCATTATGTTTTAAAAAAAATCGCTATTAATAATTACATTTCTCAAAATTGAGACCACATTTCCTGTGATCCCCATTGCTTCCTATTGCTAAGAGGATGTTACTGTAAAATGCAGTTTGCCTTTCTTCTTTAAAGCTTTTGGAAAGTCATAACATCCAGTTTCTTTGAATGACAGCAATCCAGCAGATTTCCCACAATACAACCTGGTGATACACAATGTAAAATGCAGTGTAGAGGCCAGTAGAAGCTGTAAATATTCTCTGTGATGGTTTTGTTTGCAGTAATTATACGAATGTCTCAAAATTAATGTGGTAATGATTTATTGATGTTAAAATGTTACGCATAGTATTTATACATAGGAGAAACATGTCCCTTGAGTCAAATGGAAAGTCTTTTTTCCAGTTGACAGGCAAGGAGACAAAATTATTTCACAAGCTTGAAAAAGTGCTGAAGGTTTATGAGCTTGTCCTCAGGCTTTTTGTTGATTGGTCTAGCTTGGTGGGCAAGCCAACAGGATTTTTACTCACATTTTGACAAGGTATTACTTGTCTTTCAGACAAAATGGATATTATGACTTTGTAAAGCTGCAAAAAAGACAGGCAAACTGCATTTTGGGTCGGAAAATGCATGTAAAGGCAACAACAACACACGAGTTGTCTGTTTGCGTAAAAAAATAGAATTTAAACAAATTGGCCCATTGCTCAGGGAAAACTCCTTAGTAGGCTATAGCTATACAATTCTGTTTCTGTTACTTTTTAATAAAATGTAGCTGGGTGCTAAATTTCATTTGTTTGCCACTAGGCAGATTTTCTGTTTAAAAGGATTTATCTTTGTTTAAATAAGTACAGGAAACACTGTGTTTACAGTTCATGTTTACAGTTAATATTCACTCATAAAAAGTGGCGTGAACACAAGGAAATTTATTCTAAAACACTTAATCATGGATATATTAATTATACATATAGGCTACTGTATATTTTTGTACATTTTGTTTTACAGTGAGATACTGTAAAACTGCCATATCATTTTTATGGATATGTTTTTGTAATTAAATTTTTATGTTTGAGTCTACTGCACCACAAAACCATTACTCGCTACCTAAGAGTAATAAGAAAAGAACCCCAAAAGAAGTAATGAAGTGTTGTTATTTACTTTTTTGGTAAACCCACTTTCCCTCAACCTGCCTCATCTACTTCTACTTCAGTAGTGATTTCCTACATTTCCCAGAATGACTTATACATGTACATGGAGATAGCGATAGTGATAGCATAGTATAAGCAACAGAGTGAGACTTGTTACAGTCAAGAAAAAGAGTGAGAGTCGCGCTCATTACTCAAAACACATGTCCTGTGGCTGCATTGCATTCTGGTCCATTGAGGCTACTGTCAGTGGAGAAATTGGTCTCTCTTCCTCTTCTATTATGGATTTCTCCCTGTATGATTGTTGAACATCGTTGCAAAATGGTGAGTCTAGAAAGAAGCACTTGCACTTTGCTGCTAAGGGACTGACACCAAAACCTGATGTTTACTATTTTCTGCTATGAAACGCCATTGTAGCTGTGCTGGAAATATCTCAATGTGACATCAAGTCCTCTACATTTGGCCAGTTATCCATGGGAATAAGAAAAATACCAGAAATGCATCACCACCACCACTTCCACTCTTTCCCCTCTCTCCTTTCCTCCTCAAAGTGCTTCAGAATCCATCGTGCAAGAAAGTCTTGTGAGCGTTGCTGTCGAAATTGTCAATTATCTCAAAATGCCAACTCCGCTCTAACATTATTTGTCAAAATAGATTTGAATTTCAATGGAGGTAGGCATACCTTGTTAAGTATTTTGATCACACAGCTCAGACAGAATTTACATGGACTCTCCAAAGACATACTTGAAGATTCCAGTGTAACACATTAGCTGATTTTAAAAGGTAGGTGTGAAGATATCTTTTGGCTAAATCAGAATATAAATATGATCCTCTTTTGACAACCTCTAGTGACCTAGACAAAACAAAGGGTCCAAATAGAGGGAAATAGTCTATAATTGGACGAGGAACGATGCACTGCCCTGAAGCATGAATAACCAATTATTTTGCAGGTGCAGAAAATAAACAGGCTGTTTCGCTCAAAAGTTCTTTGAAGAGGAATTCATAAATTCCTGATCAAGTAAATACAGTGAATGTTCTGATGTGTACAGATAAGTCTGACGCATTTGAAAATTGACAGGGCAGCATGTTTGAAATGCAGTCACAGTGATGATAAAAAGAAGCTGATTTCCAGGCTAATTTTATCAACACGGTATTGAGCGACTGAATGTGGATCGCAAATGTCTCTCAAGAATCTCACACACTGGCTCCATAAAGGAAGCCAGTGAAGTCGGTCATACCTTTGTGAGCCCTAAACAGGGAACTCAGGCGGCGTGACTTACAGTCATTAACTAAATGGCATTTCGGTGCATTTCCATATGTTTTACTTCACATTCCTGTCATTTCGACATGGATGCACTGTTCTACACGACGCAGAATATTCATATTCCAAAGGTCAAGTCGTGGGGGTTTTGTATGCAAGGTGGGGTGCAAGCCATAGAACATGAACATTTCTCATTAGAGCTGGGTGATAGGTGCCCCTTCATTGTTCTTATGCAAATGATGAATCATTTTCTGATGGCTTACAAGGCAGTTGTCGTGTGCAGCAGAATATAAATCTCCACTCTTAAGGCACAATAACGCAGCTTTTGACACGTGTTTCACCTTGATGCGGGTTAAGACGACCATTGTTTTGCATAGTCTTCCATAAATGAAATAATTGGCGGTGAATATTTGCCATTTTTGGTGATTCATCAATGTAATGAGTTCTTCCTCATGGGAATTATTAAGATTAGTTGCTGAACAGAGCAAGGTTTAAGAAATAAACAGAACGAAGTGTTAGACTAATATGCGTGTATGAAATGTGAGTTTTGGGTGTTTTGAAGGTGTTTATATTGATTTGACATACACAGGATTCTAATGGCATTGCTAATTCAGCAAAAAGTAACATCCAAATTATTGTGTCAGCAATGGAAGTAGATACCAAACAATTCTTTGAAGTATGATAATGACATTGCAGTAAGTAAGCCGTTAAATTGGATTTACATGCACATCTGTTTCAAAATATAATTGTTCTCATTTAACCCTGGTTTTAATTTTATCGTTTTTTTTAATGTTTTATCTAGTTATTGAATTTTATTTATTATTTTTTATTGTCTGTAAAGCACTTTGTCACTGTAGTTTTCGAAAAGTTTTTTGTCATAGTAATACTGTGGACTCACAGTTCATTCAGGGTTCATCGAATTATCACGGTGCAGCAGACCCACTAGACCCAAACTAGATACAAAAATATCCCAGCATGCCTCATGAGATACCCACCATCCTATTAGATGCCAATTTCCCAGCAGGCCTTGAGAATGCTTGGTAAGAACAAGAGAACGGCCGGAAGCTTGTCACTCACTATATCCTCTGCTGACTGAGACACCACATCCAAAATGCTCCGTTCAGTCACAGGCATGATAAGGATGGCTATTTTCCCTGTTGCCACCTTATGGCGGCGCTGAAAATAGAATAAGAAACCCTACTTGCTCGCCTGCGTGTCTCATACATCTTCAGTCATGCGGAAAGCCGTCCGTCAGTTTTACTGCACATCGGCTTCCTCTCAACGCAGCATCGATGACTGATGGCCCTGAGTGCAACCAGATAACTACGGCAGGGGATGATAAAAATGTGAAAACACACGTCCTAGACAGGAAATTGGTCGTTTTGGAGCAATTGACACAGAAGAGCCAAAGTGAGAGTACTTCCTGTAATGCTTCTTCCTTCAAAAGCGGAGATGTCTGCTCGTCCGCTGGGAGATAGTTACAGTCCACTGGACATATTACTGAGGAGCACTAACCTAATAGTTCTCAATTTTTTTTTCCTTCAACTTTCTCTTATATCTCTTGCTGTTAAAGGGTCAAACCTAAGATAGGATAAGCCTGTTATGAGAAAACGGTTAAGTCAATATCCTGGCATTGTGCAGCAAAAAGAATCAATTGAAACAAGGTAGGAACCGGTGAGCTAATATGTGGAATAGTCTTCAGAAGAGGTGTAATAAAACAATGGCCTGATAAGTGTAGGGTAATGAGGAAAACTGACTCCTTATGAACATGGATCACTGGGAATTAATGGTGAGTGGAATATCAAGTGAATCAAGTGAGGCAGGCAGACAGATGACATTGTGTGGTGACTCAGCTGTGCTTCAGAGTGGTGTTGTTGGTGATGATGATGATGGTGATGATGATGATGATGCTACAGCTGCATTGCGAGGGGGTGTAAGCACATTACAGAGGTCAGCAGTTTAACCTTGCTTATGGGACGCAATCAAGGAATTATATAACACCTTCATATCATCTGTCATGACTAATGATAATCATTTCAACTGGACGCGCAAACAGAATTCATCAATGCACAGATTGGATGGAGTTCTGTCTCCAACAGATGTTTTCATCGCTACGTAAACGCATGAGGAAATTTCAATCTCCGGTAGTTAAGCCAATGCAAACAGTCAGCATACAAGCAGGTGTAAAACTCACTTTAGTCTTGATTAATAATTCATCTGTGTGTTGTCAGAAAGTGTTACTGGTCTAATACATAGCAAATTGCATTACCTTTGAGACCAGTGATTGCATTGCTGGAGATGATTTTCTTATTGACAAGCCATAAATACATTTTGTATTGCTATCGACTAGGCAAGGGAACTTTAAGGCAAATGTGGCAAGACCAGATAGCATTTGTTTATGGGAAATTCATGGCATCACAACAACAACAGAGAAAGTAATTTCATGTATGCCATGTTTAACACATAATTTATCTTTATTATCGCAGGTAAGGTGGATAGAAAGTATACTTTTAATGAAAACTGTGTTAAAATAGCCTGCTTGAAAATTGATTGGGAAAGGCAATACTGCCACAAAGCTTGGTCAGTAGCTACTATGGTGGTGTGGTAGTATGATGGTAGGGTGGAGTGGTGATTGGTATCACTGTCACAGATTTTTGGTCCCCAAAAATCACAGGTGTGATTCACAAAACAGTCATTGTCCATTGAGTCAAAGTGTCCCAGACACTCACTCAGGAGGCACAGAAAGTGTCTCTCAGGCCTAATATGTGAGTTACACAGTATGTTCATGCATCTTGAGGGATATTTCAAGAGAACAATACAGTAAGGTGTTATTTATTCCTAATGCTACTTATTCCTATTGAAGGCTTAGCTGATGAAGACTGTGATATACCGCTGGTTTGAGTACTGTTGACAAAATGCACTTATTGTAAGTCGCATTGGACAAAAGAGTCTGCTAAATGACATAATGTAATGTAATGTAAAGGTGATGTTGAATGGAAAATATAATAAAGCAAATTAAATAAGGTGATCAGGTGTTCCTAATTTCCAAATTTCCACTGACCACAGTGAGACTGGTCAGGGTTGTTGAGCCTGTGTTATTAGCACCTTCACATCATAGTAAACATCATGTCTACTGTCATGTTGTTGTTTTCCATGACTGCTTGATTTTATTATTTCTCATGATACACGGTGCTTTGGCTACTTTTTTTAAATTCTACTAACTTTTGGCTAGTATTTTCCTGTGGTCTACTCAAAGGTGGAAAAGTTAAAGCTTCTGGCCTTTTCAGTCCACTGACGTTAGAGAAATATTTTCCCACTAAACTTAAATTCTGCACTCTGTGTGCTGATCAGCAGGTAATATTCATAATTCGAGCAGAGCGATAATACTCACAGGCAGTAATCGCCGGCCTGCTGATTCCAAAGTGGAGCTGCTTACTGTGCAGAGGGCGGGAGGCTGGCGGTGTGAGGTGGGCTACGTCTCCCCTTAAACCACATACCCTCCCAGCATTCCTCCTTCAACAGACCAGCCACCTGCAAGAAACAAGAAACAGTGGAAACATTAGTCTCTCGCTAATAAATCACACAGAGTCAGTTAATGATTGATCTGAATAGTCTTTTCGTGTATTGCAAAATTTTCATTTATGAGAGCGAAAGATATATTTCAGGGAGCGGTGGATAACAGCATGTATAGAAACTCCTTGTACCTTGATATTCAGTTGGTTGATTGATTTTATTTCAAGCAAAACCCATGTTTTATTCATCTGCATGAAAAAGACGCATCTTACTCAGTCGTTGGCACAATAACCTAATCATATGCGCATGTAGTCATCACATTTTTTCATTAATTCAAATACATATTAGACAGAATTTGCATATATAATTGTCTATTTAACAATGCTCTGAAAGAAGTGGATAACACACACACACACACCACCCTGTTCTCTATGTGGTGCGGAGAACCACATCCCCAAAGAAATCAAGTTCATAGAAAAAAGAACAGATTTCTGCTCACACAGGATCACCTCTGCATTGGTTTATTTGTTGACGTTTCGGTCACCCAAACTTGCTGTAAGGCTTATGTTGGGGTGACAACCAAATCTTTGAAAATCAGAATGGCGGAACTGCAAATCAGGAAAGTCCAATTGCAGAGGAACACACGGTGAGGAAGGCAACGCCCGAAACAGCCGTGTGTTTCAGTGGACTGAAAATTGTTGTCTGATAGTATCTTATTTGTGGCTGGGAGCACCCTTACAGATTTGAAGAGATGGAAGCCATTGAGTAGAGCATGTTTTCTCTGTCTTAAATCCAATTGCTGTGCTCTATTAGCAGCTGAAACATCCCCACACATCGTTCTGGTGCTGCGGTACAGAGAAGGTCCACATCCCCAGACGAGGGGGGGCGACCTGGGGGTGAAGCCTCACTTTACACATTAAGCTTATTGGATCGCAGAGCTAGAGACTCCTGCAACAGTGGGAATGAATGAAGAGTTGGATCTCAGTGTTTATTTTGTGAGATTCCCAATAATCATAGACACAGAGTTTTTTAATCCAGAGATTTACTGTATTTTTCTACATAGAATCTATTTTTCTAACACTTTTCTAGCATAATGAGAACTAAATCACCACTTTTTTTTCCAACTCATTATATTTCAGATGTTATCTGGAACTTTGTGAAATCCAAGTCCATTGTTCTTTGTGCTTGTCCTTAAAACGACCCTCCCCCATATCTGTTTGGTGTATTGCGTCTGCTGTTTGTGTGCCTCTTAAGCTGTTTTGTTTCCTTTTTGAGTGGGCCCACTTTTTGTCTGTAGTGTTTTTTTTTTTTTTATAGTGCTGCATTTGTTTGTATATGTGAGTGTATATTTGAAAATGAATCAGAGAATAGGATCATGGTTCAATGTAAGGTTAGAGTCCCCATGAAATGAACTCCTACTAAATGAACACTACTTTTGCTTAAAACAGAGCATCTTTAATGGTGACCTCATGCTGCAATAGTAGACATAAATCATTTCCAACCAATTTGAACAATCTGTCCCCTCTCATCAAATAAACCTGCCTTTCTCTCCTTGACTGATATTCCATAGGTTTAGACTTTTGAATGCCTAACTGCATTATGTCCCGCCTCAACATCCTGTTTCAACAGGCAATCAAGGACAGGACATCAAATCAAGGAAGTAAAGATGCCATTTCATGGGGTCTAAAAGACTGTTATTTGTATTATGTAACCTCAGATGTGCTGATGGTCTGGGACACACACCTTTCCACACCTGTGACTGATCTTGCACTACTGGATGATTGTATATAAGCACTATGGCACTTTTGGTTGTTCTCGTCTTGAGAGGTGTCAAGTGGCCGCAACGTCGACAAATAAACCAATGGTGATATGTGTGGTCCTATGGCAATCTGTTCTGTTTTTCATGTAGCAATGCTCCACAGCAAAGTCAGCAACAATTTACAAACAGTCATTCTCCATTGGGTGTCATTGCTGATCACAAGA
Source organism: Centroberyx affinis (assembly GCF_046629955.1). Classification (NCBI taxonomy): domain Eukaryota; kingdom Metazoa; phylum Chordata; class Actinopteri; order Beryciformes; family Berycidae; genus Centroberyx; species Centroberyx affinis. Next base: position 41,078 of record NW_027283046.1, on the reverse strand, counting down.
AAGCCCATATGCCATCTCTCTCTCATCTTTGCTAGTGTCTGTCTTCAAAACCCCTTGGATATGTTAAATACTTGCATGGAGCGTGTGATACTATGTACTTATACTTATGTATTTAAACTTATATTTTAGTGTAAATATATTATGATGAGTCCTCTTCTGTCACAGTAAACAATGCTTACATGTTTCAGGAGCAGGGGTCATAGCTTTACACCAATCCTTCTGGTGCTGTATATCTATACGGTGTCTATTTTTATGTCAGGTTGATATGAAACATTGCAAATTACACTGATTATGCAATTATCACATAGATGTATGTATGGTTACTTTTATTGCCGTAGTAAATAAATTCCATCCTTCGTAGACTGGAGTTTGCCTTTGTGTAAAAAAAACCCCAAGAAAAAACAAAACAGAAACAATAGACATATGCTATCATACATGCTCACTACTCACAATCACATACATGCACACATGCACTGTACATACTGCACTTTCATAGGATGATTTCATACAAAAGAAGCTCTTTGTATAAGACTATAACAGCATTTCAGCTTTGCTTTTGGACTTGGCATCTGTACTTGATGCCAGTAATAACCACATGCTCCATTTCCCTCTCTGTGGGCGACAGACAATCAGACTTGGGAAATGCCAAAGAGATCTTGAGAGTTTCAGAGGTTGCCACAGTTAATTTGTTCATTCATTACGGAAAAAACCCCCGAAAGAGCTGAAAAAACTCACCGGAAAAAAAATGATTAACATGCACATTTCCAATAATTGATTTTGGATCACAGTATTTCACACCAAAAGGCATTTTAAGATTGCATGATGACAATAATTTGCTCTTCAAAAAAAACGTCAAAGGGTAGCATCTACAGGGATATGCAAATCAGTGCATTTTCAAAGACAATCCTTTTTAGTGACACCAGACACAAAGAGATCTTCAAGCTCTCGTCTTCTGAATATGAGGCATGGGCTGCTGTAACAATATTTACTGATAAGTGAATTAATATTCCATGCATAAATCAGTGGAGAAGTTACAGCGCTCGTGTTTCAGGTTCACCACATTTTTTGATAAATAACCGGTGTATTGCGGTTTGTCCGTGAAAATGAAAGCATCGGCATGCTAACAGGCAGTCAGATCCAAAATCAGCAGCTCTAACTATCTGCAAAAACTTTTACAACCACTAATTCCTGTAATAACATCATACTAGCCAAACCACTCTTACCAAAGGCAAGGCAAAGACGACACATTGGCTTGGCATACATTAAATCTCCCACATTCTGATACATACACATAGGACTGGACGATGCATGAAAATCAAAAGGGATATAGCTTCCCTTTGATTTCCTGGCTGGGGAAAGTAAGGCCTTTCATATGGATCCAAAGCAAAGTGTTCGGGCATCTGCGGCGGTGCAATTTGTCTGCAGAGGTGCTGGCAGTAATAGGGACACCTTGTTCCTCCTGAGCAAGATGTTTTGCATCTCATCTGTCTCGTTACTGGCAAAACAATTAATTTCAATGCATAATATTTGGTTTGAGATTATTTACAAGCATCTGTGTCACAGGCTAAATGTCACATTATTAGTGAGGCATTTGGGGAACAGCTGGAAAGATACTCATTCCAAGATTACATCTCGCTCTACTCATATACATTTTTTTTTTTACCAATTACCATTTCAAGTCAATTATTTATGTAAATAAATAAATATGCCAAAACAGCCTCATTTTTTGTGGCTGCTTCATTTTCTTTTGGAAAAAAATAGATACCGATTCAGACATGGGCCTCAACTAGCATAATTAATTGAGTAATAAATGCAGTAGTGTATGATTAATTAGATATTGACTGGATCCTCAGTGTACATTTATAAAGCACCAGAGGTAGTGATTCTCTGATGCACACTCTGATATACTCAATGCATTTAATCACATTTACACTCAGGCTTCCTCTTTAGCCTGCTATTGGCAAAACTGAAGATGCCATGTCATCTATAACAATTGCCTGTCATTAATTTAGTCACATTTCACCAACTGGATTAGATACACAAATGCAAAAAGCTATAAATGATCAGAAGCAACAACACAGTGGGCAATAATGGAACTTGCTGCAAACATGCTTCATGGCTAGGGATTGCTACGATAACTAAGTAGGAAGCTTTTTAGTGGCTTGTTTTGTCGGTTGGTTGACTAATATTGAGCAGCAGTTACCTTGCTGATTGTGCAAATACCAACTGACAGATGCTGGGAACAGCCCCGCTTTAACTTTGCTTAATTTATGCGAGTTAGCCCTCACAAGATGCAACAGGCAAGCCCTACAGCTTCAGTTGCAGTGGGTGATTCAAACTCATTCAAAAATCCTCTGTTATATGTAACCCTTGCCCACATTTCTGCATTTCTTTGGCCTAGTCAATCATGGCGGACAGTGGCAAATTTGTGGGTTCAAGCCCATTGAAAATCAAGTGATGCATACAGCTGACAGCCTCACTTGACCTTTGATTCACTATGCTAATGTTATGCTGCACCACGCATGATTGCAAAATATGTGATCTAATGTGAGATATTGTGTTATTCTGACTGTTGAATCCTCACAGCTGCATTTAAGCATATGCTCTATTGATGGAAGAAATGTTGCTTCCATTACTTACTGAAAAAACATACACATTATATGCTTGGCTCCCCTTTGATAATGTGCAAAGAGCTGCTTGAGTGAAAACTGGAAGTCATTTTCCCATCAAAACTGCTCCTGGGTATTTTAAGAGTGAAGCAGGGCTGGGTGAGGGAATTGGCCCATTGTTTCCCCACTTGAAAGCCGTCAGCTTGGGCATGCAAAAATCATTCCTGCCACTCTGTCACATTGACGGGGCCACCGAGAATATCGCCCTACCGCCACCGCCGCCCTGCCACCACCGCCACAGCATGCAGAGTAGCAAGCAGCTAATCCATGTGACTCTGTAGGGTAGAGCTGAGATTTCACTGCAGCCGAGAAGCCGTACTGACACAATGTAAAGTAAAAGTCAGAGTGACTGGCAGGAATTAGAGATTAACCCGAACGCACGCATCTCCGCCTTTGACAAGCCTCAGATAAGTTGAAGCTGAAAGACAAAAGAATGCACATTCAGTCTTGGACGAAAGTGAACCCCACATAAAAGAACAGGAGAGTGGGGAGGCAGAAGATGAGTCATTGATAAATACCATCTGCACGGCATTTAACATTTAAACATTTAAAATGGAGAAAAGAGAACCGAAGGAAATGGAAAACTAGAGTGTGACAGACGACGGGGATCTCGTGTGAAGACACTACCAGCAAGCTTGAACAGAAAAGTAATTTCAAGGGTAAGAGTATGATATAATAAATAAAATAAATGTATGCATAAGTGAATTACAGATCAACAGAAGCTAGGCCTCTGGGAAGAAAAGCAAAAAAAAAAGAAAGCAAAAAAAAAAAAAAACTTTTCTCAGTTTCTATCATGTGCTAGTGTGATTTTACAAATCATCTCCGTGAGCAGAAGTCTTTGCCACTGATAGCTTGGGACCTTTCATTTTTTCCCCTGTGTCTGTGACAAGATTAGGCTATCTCTCCTTGTGCACATGGATGAGTGACTCCTTGGGGCCGGTCGCATCACTCTTGCACCCCCACCCTCCATCCCAAAGCAGAAAACATTTCTATTTTCAACAGGATTAGCTCTCACCACAAGACACCTGACAGGCAAAAGCATTACCCACATGGCACACGCCCCCCCAGGCTCCCAGCAGAACGTATCAGGACCTCAGTGACTAACAGGCATCCTGGGGAGTTTACCTTACAGTGGCACGCACTGTAGGTAACACAGCTCTAACCTCTATGTGACATCCTTCAACCAGCACTCTGTAAAACATTAACCACGCAGGATTTTGTAAGCTCTATTTATCAAGCTGTGGCTGGAACAGAAATGATGTTTCGGAAGTACAGACAGTCCTGTGGCAGACTTCACAAACAACATATTTGTCATCAACTTAAAAGGATGGAGCACTTCATTATCCCATATTACAAAAATGCAGACTCATCCCAGAGCTGCAGGAAATAAATAAATAAATAAATAAACAAGCAAATAAAAGAAGTGGTTAAGATGACAGCTATTAGCGCATGCCAAAGTATGTGGTACATCATTTTGCAAGAAAAACACTGTCATTGTGTTGTTCATGATTTCAGAGTTTGTTGTGGTAAGCCCTGTTGCAGTTTCCTCTTATCTTCAAATGGGGATAAACCTCTTGCTGTCAGTGAATTCTGTATTACACCAATACTTTTCCCTAATCTGACCCCTGTAATCCTTACCAAAAATTCTTCAAACAAGGGATTTGACATAAAAATAAGACTTTGACAGAAATTCTTAAAAAAAAAAAAAAAAAAAGCTTGATTTGATTTGAGAATCTCGCAAGTATCAGATTTTTAGAGGCACCGATTCTCTGTTCCAGCTGGGGGAATGTGTGGGCAGGGTGAGTGAATGAGAAACGTTCTCCACTCCCTGAACAATTAACAGCTTCAACGACGGCTCGGAGGCGCCTCTGAGCAAGACACTTAACCCCAACCGCACTATTGGGACTGCTCAGTGACCAACAGCAGGAAACTGTTGTTGTACTTGGAAGCTCCCAGGCAGAAATGTGTTTCAACTGAATAACTGGGGTAGTGTGTTATTGAAAAAATGTGCTCAGTAAATCTTCACTGACCAATTAAAGGTAAAAAAAAGCAAAGTGGAATCAGCAGCGACTGGACTGATCAGCAATCTAGACCAGAATACACAGGCTGGTGTGCCACAAGTAGGCTACCACTACTGTGTGGAAAGAAGGATGTCAGGGATGCTTTTAATCCCCAAATTCTCCAAAACAACGCTGTGCTGTATATGCTCCATACAGACAAACATAGCTACTGTACTTTGTCAAAATCACTTCAAACACCATCAAAGAAGGTATATATATGTATATCTAAACTATAGTATTATTGTTCCAGGAAGTAATCCTTTATCTTGAGAAACTGTCAACATTCGGTGACTGTATGGATTCTAATTATCTGCCTTTCTCACTGTGCACTAGCTGCTAATGAAAGGAACTATAATTAGCATACAGTAAAGTATACTTGACTTTATTATTATTATTATTATTATTATTATTATAATATTTAAGTGTGGCCAATGATTTGTCCATACTGAGCAAAATGTAATATTTCACAATAGCATCAGAGCAAATTAAAGTGAGAAAACCTTTTCACACCATTTGTCAGTCCAGAAGCATTATCCCAAGCTGCATTTCCTCTGTTCCAGACTGGCTGGGAGGGAACAGAGTGCCTCTCAAACCAATGAATATTACATGCTCTGCTTACTTCCTCCCTAAAAAAAAACAAAAAACACCAAATCCCAAACAGTCATTGGTTGCGTCCTGGAGGTTATGGCAGTGTTCGCTCACTAAAAGGTAAGTACTCAAAAGCAAGAGGAGGCTGAAGACTTGGTCTCAATTTATCTTATTCAATCACATTATTCAAAGCAAACTTCTGGAAATTGGTGTTATTTAAAATAATTTCAGTTCCATTTTCTGCCATTTTACACCCCGTCTCAATTTTGACAAAAGGCACAGGAGGAGAGAGAAAAAAAGCTCAGGGCTACAGGTCATGTAAGCAATGTCCCGAACTGTTAGACAGGTCCAAGAGCTCAGATCATTAAAGGAATACCTTCAACCTTGACATGTTGTATTTTGGCCTGTTTTTCTTTTTTTTTTCCCATTTACTGTGAACAATGTAGAAGACAAGAGTAACTAAACCCCAAACCCCAATCTGTGGTGAAGCCTGACATCTAATGGTGAAAAGTAGGGCACTTAACTGGCTATCTGCTATTGGCTGGTCTTTGGTGCCAAGTGATGTCACCCTCTATAGGGTACAACAGGTGGTGACAACACCTGGCACCAAAGACCAGCCAATAGCAGATGGCCAGTTCAGTGCCCTACTTGGGGTTTAGATACTCAAATACTACTATACTTAAAACAATGCTTAACGCTAGCAGCACTGTTCTGCGTACTATAATGGACATACAACTGTGAAAAAGAAGGAAGAATCTACATCCCATGCAGGCAGTAACATTGTGAAGCAGCCATGTAAATTAGACTTAATTTGCAAATAGCTCCTTTTCTGTGACCTTCTGTCCTACGTCATCACACCCAGAAAAGTGAAATTCCAGGATATGTCACTATAGGGTAACTTGGTTACGTGTCTTTTGTATTTATTCTTCATATGTCATGAATTAAATACCATAAGTTACAATACTGTCAATACTGTTTTAAAAGAATAACTGTTAAAGCCGTGAATATTGTAATTGTCAGTTTGATTATTATATTAAATTTATATTCAATAGCACCATAAATAAGAGTATGATATTTTCAGATTTTCAAACCTAACATCACCTGGCTGAAATAAGTCATGTCATGAATGTGTCTTTCACCGTTGGTAGTAGTGAAACCTGTAGTGATAGTATTACATGTAGAACAGACTTGAAGCTTCTCTTACTTCTTTTGATCAGAAGCACATACTGTAAGCAGAGGCTCACTACTGTTCTGGGCTTACTAATTGGCAACGTTATTGGCCAAGGCATTGCTACAGACAGCCAACACCTTTAAGTTTCTACATAATATCAAAACAACAAAAATCAGTTGTTGTGGAATTATGCATTGACATATAACTTAGTATAAAATATGTAACTGTTGACTACGTGTCATCAACTAGTCTGAAACCAGTTAACAGCGGGTCGCATACCAGTCTCCAATAACACAGTCAGCAGCTGAGTCAAGCTGCCAAACATCGAACTGCAGGCCATTTTGCCTCAAATGTGTCACTTTTGGGAAAAAAAAAGTGTGCAGAACAATTTCTGGGAAAAAATAAACAATTGTATTTTTGTTTACTACAGACTCCTCCTCAGATATATTCTCACATTTGTAAATGCTCATGAGTAAGGCTTTTATTTTGAAAACTTGACCGAAAGTCCTATTTCATGTATTATTTGTATTATTTATTCATCTGTATCTTCATCTACAGTACCTAAGTTAGTAAAAATAGAACATACCATGAAATTATTACCATGATCCAAAATGTTTTGCAGCTTTTGCCGTCTCATTGGGTTTATTCATTATTTATAGTTAACTGGAATAACTTGATGACTAATTTGATGACTGACTGGTAACATTATGTATTTACAATCACATCATGTAACTAAAAACTGGTAAGATGGAAAGTCTGAAATGGGGAATGGAGATAATGCAATTCCTACCACAGAACATAGACACAATGTTTAGTCTGAATATGTTGGGTTAATATTATGTGTTAGCTGGGTACACATTACCTTTAAAATCACAACCTCTCACCCTGCATTAATACCTAGCACAACATACATGTATTAAGCTGAATAATATGAATCAGAAAATGTACCAGAGTTGAGAAACACACTCTGACATTATGTAAATGTGACTCAACTCATAAATCACACTTGGTGCAGTGAGGTGATGGCTTTGAAATCTTGACACTAGTGATATTATGGAAAATGATTTACTCTTGTAAGGTTAAAGCCATAAATTTATGGTTACAACAGCACCCCTCCCACCCTCCCTTTCATTCCCATAAACAAAGTAACAACTTGAAGAGATTGGCTATTTACTTTACACCAGCCCAGTGCAACAACACAATCCAAATAAGCACAGCCAACCTCCCATAAGATAATCAAAACCCTTTCGACATGCAAAAGTAATTATGTGTCCCCTGAGCCCTTGTTTTCATGGTTCAAGAGACTCCTGCCCCCCTCTAACCTCGAAAAGGAGTTTTGAATTTATTTTAATGACTTAATTTAAAAGTACAACACAATCAAGGTAATTAGGGGAACCTGGCAAAGTTTGGGTGACTGTCAGGCTTAAGACTGTGTCTTAGAGGGGGAAGATGCTGAAAAGGCACGCCACCGCATTAGTTCCAGCTCTAATTGGAGGGCAGCAGTTTAACTGGGGCAGACGAGAAAGGTGCCCAGGGAACTATGCAGGTCCACTTTAATTAAAGGAGCAGCAATTAATCAATTACTCATTTGTTAGGGGCAATTAATCAGAATTTACTAAATTTGATCGTAATTGTTGTGTTATTTGTTTTAAATATGCATTGTCCCTTTCCAAGTGTTATCCAGTTGCCACAGCCAATGTAAAAGGGTCAGTGACGCTTAAATAGATAGCCATATGTTGTGGTCGAGTGCAGTAAGAAATCTGAGCTCTGCCATGAATCACCATTTGCACCATTCCATGCCAATTTCCAGGTAATCCATCAAATATTTTGCTTTACACAAGCAAATTAATCTTCAACCTATAATTATAATATCATTAAGATGCCGTGTATCCCTGAAAATGATGCCTAAATGATTTCACGAATCATTACATCCCAACTTTACAAAAAGAGCCGGCATTCAGAAACTGTTGCCTCTCTCACCAAAAAAAAAAGTTGAGGCTTGTTAATTTTGTCACACACATTAGCACACATATTTCTAAGGTCATGAGCCATTATATCAAAATTAACTCAAGATGTTATTCTACATGTGACAAAAACACCCTGGGATATGTTTAAGCTTGGTTGGTCCTCTATCTAGCAAAAAACATTGTCAAGAAATATAATCTTTTTGGACAGATATGAATGCATCTCCCTCAGCAATAGCAATGTTTCTTTTTAAAGACTGCATAAATACTGTTTTCAGCCAGTCTCTGCCTAGTACACAAATTTGAAAGATGCAGAAAAAAAAGTGAGGTGGGGAGAGCAAATATGGGTGTGTGTCTGTGATAACAAATCGCCCAGCTCTACTAGGGGGTGGTAACAGTTTTCTGATTTGCAAAGCATTTGATGCTGCCAAAGGCAAAATACCTGCCCTTAGATTTCATGACATATGTATGATACACTATACATGTGCTATTGATGCAGCTGTTTCCCATAAGTCTATTTTACTCCCCACACACAGTTCATTTTCCATATGCTCTTGATTGGACAGTGAAGACCATGGTTCATCTACTGCCTGAAAAATGACTCAAATTGTCATGGCCAATCCAAGAGCCATGTTTTTTTAGTTAGAAATGGCAATTGACAGGAGAAATTTTATGCACCATTACTCCAATTTTAAGTATCAAGTAGTAAGGAAAATTGGAAATTCGTAATCATCTTGATAACTGTCTGAGAAACCAGACTGTATTGAATCTCATGTACCGTTTGCATTTCAGTATCTGCCAAGAATGATAGTGCTTCATACTATATACACAATATTCATATCAAACCTAATTCTGAGATGCAAATTTGATTCAACCATCACTGAACATCTAATAGGTTTATCAGTGCAATTCAGAAACAGACCCTGTTTTTCCTCAGATATGGAAAAACAGAGTTTATCTATATATACTGTATATATCTGCCTCCAAGGGGTGGAGCTGGAATTGAAAGAGTCACTCTACAGTCTACAGAATTCCCCAAAATGAACAATTAATCAAATAAAAATGTTTATGAATGTCATAATGAATGTACATTTGAACCACTGAGTACTGCAGACGATCTCATAACACCACTGTATGACTGACTTCACCCAGACACAGATAAGAGTCTTGGTCCCATAAGCAGAAGCAATTTTTTTCCAGTAATTTCCCTAATGGGTGTCTGTCTCATAATAAAAATGGTGAAATATAGCCCTCACTTACAGTAATTGCAGTTTTGACTAGCTTATTTCTGTAGAGTTACAATAATAATACCAAGTAATTCCACTACATGTAGGGGGCTATGAGAATGGCTGACAGAACAGCAGAGGATTATCATGGCAGTGGCCGACCTGCGATGAGGCAGACTGTTCATAGACACAGCGCCCCCTACAGGGCCTCAACAGCAACCGAATAAACAATGTAGGACAAAGCATCCTTTTGTATGGGTTAGTATTCATCTGCTGATACAGAATCAGTGTCAGCTTTCACATCAAATTGAATAAGATGGAACAAATCAGATGATTCAAAATCAAAAAAAAAAAAAATCAAAAACATAAGCTGCATGTCCGAGCCCCAGTATTTGAAATTCATTGAAATACTTCTCTGTGATTGACTGACTTTGCCAGCTACTGTTAGATTAATCAAAGAGGCTGCATATGAAAATTATCTAAGAGGAATCACCAGTCTTGGGAAACTTTGTAGTTCAGGAAGTGCACAATTTCACTTTTAAGGGTCCATGATATGTCTACTCATTAATACATATCCACTGGATGCATATTTATGTTCAGAATGTTTTGGCCTGATGACCGACTTGACAGAAGAACTGTGCACAGCTCAGGCCGACCTGCGGGCCCGCCGCCCTGTCATTAATATTTATTGGAATACCACAAGACCAAGGAGACTCATTATAACATCGTGCCGCCATAGCAGACCTCATTCGCATCACCCCCAGTGCCCCCGAGTCGGAAGCCTGTGCCTCGCCATCTTGGGATCAAATGAATCATCCTAAAAATGCTGAATCCGGACACTTCACATTCAAGGAAGGCCAAAATACAACAGCCAAAGTACTGGTAGGAATTTTAACCTCAATTTGATCTCGTTGTGTCAGTTCATTTCATGGTAGCATGGAGCAGGCATTTACAACCTTGAACATCCAAACTGAACGACTATTTGAGTATTCATCATGCGCAAAAAATATGTGGCAGTGCAGAAATTAATTCACGCATGGCAACTCAAAGGCTATGAAAAGAAGCGTTGCATTAAGTTTGATTAAGTCTCCCAACCTTGGCTCTTTTATTCTGAGTACAGGCAGAGAGATGCCCCTTTACAAACAAACAAATAAAACTTTTCACCAGAAACGCTTCACCTTGAGTGTGTGTCTATGCATGCATGCGTGTATGAAATTGTTTCGTGACTCATACGCAGTGTCACAGCAGTTGGCAGCCGGAAGCCTTTACTGTTGCCTCTATCTAGATTAACTGCCTCGAATGCAGCAGAAAATCTCTCTTCAACGTGAAGGATGCTGGCCAGATGTTGGAGCACCTTGTTGCTGTGACGTTTCACAGTGAGTCAGAATCCACACAGGTCCTCACCTTGACCCACACTCATCTAAGGTCCGCAATATACAATGCTTTCTGCTGACTCAGCATCATGGCTGCTATCACTCTATCACCAATGCTATCTTTGTCCCAGCTTCTGTGTTTTTCCCCACTCCAGACTGATAACCAGCCTTTTTATGGTGAAAAGAACAACAGCAGCAAGCTCTTTCTCAACTGTGCAAACAAACACTAATTTTGCAGTGGCATTTTTAAGCCTCCCACCCTTGTTAATAACAATTTCACAGTGACACGGGGTCCCGAGATGCACTCATTTCTATTTTTCCCTCACCGACTCTTATGAAATGATTTATATTAGTGCTGCAAGCTGATACCATATTCACCACATGGCACCAGAGGCAAAATAGTTAGTCAAATTTATACCCAGGGACATTTAATCCACAAATGGATTGAGGAGTAGTCCAAGGAAAAAGGAAAAAAAAAAAGAGGCAAATTCTAGAGCGGCAGATGGTGTCAAACGACTTGAGATTTAGTGCATGACTAAGAAAAAAAATGCTGCCAAAAGCAGTTGAGCTTATTTCATAAGCATAAATGAAATAAAGTGCAATGGAATGGCATTTTAGGGTCTTGAGATTAATAGCGAATGCAAATTTGTGATTCTGTAAGACTTCCAGTTCCTGACTGGCTGGGGCTCAAAGGTATAGTAGAAGAGTCTGAATGATTTGTATAGTAAGCCATATTTTGCAGAAAGACTTTTTCATACAGTCACCCTTTCACAATGGCTGAAATATCGATTAAGGACTTTATGCTTCTTGTGTTTAATTTGAGATGAGAAAGGACAATCAAACTTGTGTTTTCACTACAATCAATGTCACTGTACATTGCTGGGTGAAACATAATAGCTATCTATTCATGACTGTGTCACAGCTATGTGAGAGTGTTGAGTAAAGAATCAAAGAGGTATTTTTGGGCATATTAATCATGGGTATACAATTCTCATAACTTGAAATAAGGGGGTATTATAGTCCGTTTATAAACAATACAATTGAAAACCAACAACATACAGCTACAAAGTACATATAAAATGGATTAGCTACCACATATTGACAGTCATTGAATCAAAAGCTCTGTCCAATAGTCTCAAATTAGTTTGGATTATACACCGGGCCTTTAAACAACTAACTACTCTGCGCTTAGATGCTTAATCTCACTCTGTGAACGTTTCTCGTCTTGTGTGCATTCTATTTGAATTAGAAAAGCCATTTTCTGAACTGAGTCTCAAAATGGTTGAAGTGAATTATAAATCAAACGCGATCATATCCCAGTCAAGTCATACACACAGGTTGTGGGATCCGAGCACTGTGGACTGCACAGGATGCTCCCCTGAGATTCCTCCCACCATCTCAATAGCCTTATCTGTGATGTGCAACTGATGAACTACCAAGAGACTCTCTGGGTTTCGCCCATATGGATCAACTGACAGAGGGAAGGGGGCCTCGGTCCATTTCTCTCTCGCTGGGAGATAAGCGCTGTCTGTCAGCTTGACTGACGTATCAAAGAAGGGCAGCCTCTGCCATTGTAGAGGGACTTGACTTCTAGATAGGCTTTCTCAGCTATTTGCTGGACTGGTTTCAAATGTAAACAAGCCAAACAGAGAGACATGGCTGCTTTGTTTGCAGTCATAAAGAGCTATTATAGTGCTGCAGGATTTTTATTACAATAAGACCTTTGTTGAATAGCAGACTTTACAAAAAGAGGAAGGGGATAGTAAGACCTGAAGATGGACAACAACGGTGAATTCAGGATGCAGGGTGTGTTTGGGATGAATTGGAACACAGACATTTATAAAATTTTAGAAAAGCTAAAGTTAAAGTTGTCCTTTACACCTTTAGATATTAGACATAATTTAATGAAGTGATTTTCTAATGTGTAAAATGTGGGTAATTTTGAACTAATCCAGTATCAACATAAACGAATGATACTGGAAACTGATCCATTCTAATTTACATGGGCCTCTTATTTTTTAGCCCACTGGCATCGTCTGTTTTGTTTCGTCCCTGTTGCTCATCTGAAACAAATACGTCCTCTAGCCAACATTATAAAACAACATTATCAAGTACTGTAGGAACAAGCTCAAGTTTCTGCTCCAAAGCTTTCGCTCGACCTGCATGTTCAGATTATGAAAAAACAAAACTATGAAAAAACAAAAACCCTGGAAAAAAGTCACTTTAGCTAGGCTCACCATGCACACACACACACACACACACACACACACACACACACACACACACACACACACACACACACGTCACGTAGGTGAGAATAGATTAAGGTTATGGTGGGTGAAAAGCAGACACGGAGAGATCCAGCAGCCACCAACTGCTGGTTAAACTGAATAAATGAATGGAATATAAAGCTTTAAGCAGCCCTTGAGTTGTCAGTATTAATCATTCGAGGGAAATGTTTATCTGTGGAGGGTTGTTGACTTCGAGGCATCACAAATAAATGAAGGACTGCAAACAGTGACTGAGAGTTCAACCGTCATGCGGGAGAGAGAGAGAGGGTTCACAGCGAAGGACCAAGAGCAGCTTTCTCCTTTGATACAGCAGCAGGCAGTTTGCCAAAGTACCCTTATCCCCGATTCACCACTGCTCAAATAAGGCCTCAATTATTTAGCCTGAGACCAGCAAGGATTCAGAAGACGACCTTGTGAACATTTCAGTGCTAACAGGCCTCTGTGAGTTGCATTTCTCTGTGTTTAGCAAGCAAGTAAGTGTGCACTCCTCACAACCTGCTGGATTACCAAAAATTAGGGCAGCGAAGACTGCAGTAAGGGAAAAAAAAAAAAAAAAAAGAGTCTTAATTCACATCACATCAGTGCCAAGGCGGTTTGGCTGACAAATGTTCACAATAAGTGGTTCGGAACCGCAATGAGTTCCAGGTCTGTTTCTTTTTCACGAGACATAACATGAAAGGTGGCGGGGCACGGCGAGGGAAGGCCGGGGAAAAGGTATGCATACATAGTGTAGCAGTGGGCTCCGTGCGGGGGGATTCATACATCAAAGGCTGGAGGGGCCAGGCTGCCGAAATCACACTCAGGCTTTTTTGCATTCACCTCTCCGTCCTTCAAAAAGGTGTGCGGCACCAGCCCGACCGGAGAAGCCACAGAAAAGTAATTGCAAATTCAGCCCCAGACCGGGAGCCACCATTCATCAGACGGCGATAGGTAACATTTTACCCAACTACTTTTGTGTTGAGAGGATTGATAGTTTTTCGCAAGTGGTTTGTTACAGATGAATCTCGTGATGCATCTGGGCAAGCCAGCCGTTTTCATGTGCGGTGACTTTTTATTCAACAGATGCTACTGCCGGTATTATCTGATTGCAGTGTTTAATTGTTAATTGATGCAAGTGTTTAATTGTTAATTGATGCACAATGAAAATGTTCCACTCTGCTGTGCTTATTGTGGTGAATATCGGATTACTGTGTGTGCATACTATTGTATCACGTTGATGTATTTAATCAATGCATTTACGCATATTTGGCTCATTAGCTTCAATATACAAATGGAAACTCATCAGCATCAAATTAATATAAACATAGGCGGTGGTAAGCACTGTCACCGCACAGGAAGAAGGATGTGGGTTTTCTGTGTGGAGTCTGCATGTTCTTCCTTTGTTTGTGGGGGTGTCCTTTGGGTGTTCCAGTTTCATCTCACAATCCCAAACGCACAGGTCAAGTGGGCTGAACTTAGCCTGAATCACATCCTGCACACCCTTCAGATTTTTTTTGAGTGATTCAGAGAGTCTGGTGTTGCTATAGTCAATGGCTTGTTCTAGCTCAGAGAAACAATTGAGCCAATCAGTGCCTTTGTGGGCGGGAGTTTGAACTGTTCGTGCAATGGTTTTTCATTGAATAAAATTTGTTGAAATCATCCCTTAACCAACATACTGTCTTTGCAAAGTGGATATTTTTGTCAAAATGACCAACAGTCTCTGTAAAGTTGGCAAATATGCCCAGTATCAGTGTCATTGAAAATAAAGTCAGAGGGGTCAGATACGTCAATCACTAGTGATTGGTTGGGGGAAAATCAACCCCCCCCCACACAGAAAACAGCTAATGAGGAGGCAATCTTAGGCTGAATAATGAAGTGGTAACGAATGGGCATTCAGTCTGAATATCAGGCTACTGAAAATTGCCCAAAAGTATGGATCTGAGTGTCCACCCATTGTATGCTGGGATAGGCCCCATGAAAGGATTAAGCAGGTAGACAAAATACCTTCATGGAATCTTTATACACAATAAAACAAAAATCTACCATTCGTTACAAATCAAGATTCTCTTGTAAAGTATATGGCTTTTTGGGGGGAGTCACCTCCTTCGAACACATTCATTGGAACAGTGAATCTTTCATTCATCACATAACATTTCTAAAGGATAATAGCGGTGGGTTTTCTTTAAATTTGTGCCAATCGTTTAGGTTGCTCCTCTCCTTTACATTATTCCTGGTGGTGTCCCCACAGCATAGTTGTAGATATCATTGCTCGTTTTCCTCCCTTCAGAAGAAGAAGCCATTTGCTGCCATTCATTTTCGCAAGGTATGAAAAACAACTTCCACAGACTTGAAAATTTCCCGAGCTAGATAATCCATCACAGTAAACATGAAGCCTTAATTTGTTTTTGTCAAAGTTTCTGTTTTATCGTTATTTCATTGTGCCCAGGTTGAGTGTTTTCATATCAGCGCTGCGTTACGTTACGCTCTGCTTACTGTCAATCACCCGACACCCACAGGAAGAAATGGAAGTCTCCACCAGGAAATAATCCCTCAAAAACATGTCGGTGTACAAACTTTATTGTCACATCCATGTCTTTTATTTCGGGCGTCTTTGTTAGCCTGGACAGCAGTACATTTCAAGCTGGGATTGACAGCGTAAATTTTGTATTTTAAAAACAACAAAAATGAGTAAATAAAAAAATCGAACTACACATGAATGATTGAGGGGAACGCAAACTAGGCGTAGACAGGAGTAAATGGGCTATAAATCTAAATGACCGTTATTCTCCTTATTTGTTTCCTAATGTGAGGGTGGGGCAAAGCAGATAATTGATGACTGATGAACAATAATCAGAAGTCATTGTTTCTACATGCTTCTTATTCACTGTCCAATTTCAAGCAATAATTGGCTGTGTACTAGACTCTGGGTCTGCTCAGCTGACATGACATCATGCACAATTCTCCAAATTCACTTGAAAGATTTAGTTCGGAATAGACTCCACAGGCCACACATCAGTATTCTATTGTATCAAGTCACTTTAGCAAGCTTCACAAAGACTGCTGAAACAAGTTTGTTTCGTGAGAATCAAAACAGTAACAGCACTGCTGAAAACCTTTTGTTCTTGTGTTGTGCACTGACCTAAATTTTGTGCGTCTCCCTGACTTCCCGTCTACAGTCTACCCTTATTTCCTGTTTACCTATATATGGTATCTGTGAGCCATCATCATTAAAATCCAAAGCCTGACATCCTGCTGACATGTAGAGACAGATGTGATTGAGTGGGAAGAAGCAGACTTGCTTCTTTTTTTTTTTTTTTGAAGACAGACTTCAAGGTGACAGGAGAGGTGTCGAAAGTTTGATTGATTGAGCTCAAATCCAATAGAGTCCAATAACACATAGCTGAGTCAACCGCCTGGATCAATACAGTTGAGAGTGACTGAAATTGATTCATTTTTTTTTTCTGTAAGATCATTATGCAATAAATCAAGTGAGGTTGGTAATCATTTCATATGCTGACTGCCAAACATTATGATTAGCTTGGGAGTCATGTTTATTAATGTTTATTACTGGTTAAGTAAATGACCGAAAGATGGGTTAGGGTTAGAAGAGCCTACACATTTAATTGTAGGCCACAGAGAAATGTAGAATGCACATTATGAACACTCAATATGCAGGCTTGTCAATTTAGACTCTCTGAATTTGCATCATGTTGGGTTAAAAAAAAATCATTATCTACAAATCAAGTCTGTGCTTCATTAAGTATCTGATTTGAAAGAAAAAAAAAAAGGAAGTTAAAGTTGTATTATTATGACAATTAGAAATTGTATTAACTCCCGTAATCCTCTTTGTATGCAAATGAGTTTGGATGACATCACACTACAGAAGAACATACTCGGTTCCTCATCTACTGTATTAGTTTGTGACAGGTGCTGTGATACAGTGACATATGGTGACATATACTGTATATAGCTAAATCTTTTTAATGATCTTCACACAACACATACATACTCTGGCATTTTATAATAAAGCTCAATGTTGTTTAAGCAGCGCTTCTGTGTATGTATGTAATATGTTAGAAGCTATGTTGGCTAACAATTCAGTTGCTAACGTTAACTAGCAAGCCAAGTAGCCTAACATAACTATATTCTCCATAAAAGACGTGAAGGCAGCTGATCTAGTGGGGCGCCAGCCAGCTGAGATAACATTCAAAGAAAGTGATAATTACATCTATATGTAATTGTATCACCATGAATGCGCCAAGGGACTGTACACGATCTGTTGTGTGAGAAACCTGGCAAACAAGCCTGAATCCAGGTGTGAACCCTACTTGAAATCTCATCTCCCACAGCAAAACTAGGCTAATTGGGCAGGCTAATCCACACTGAACAAAAATACCAAATTGCCCCACCCTTCCCCAATGTGCACAGCCTCTCAATCAACCTCATCTTCACCTGACATCATTCAGCTCCACACATAAACACACTGATGCGACAGTACAGAACCTGTCTCTTGTTCAAAGTGCAGAGCAGAAAGGCTGCACCCGATGCTGATCTTAGATTATCATGCACATTGATAGCATATGACTTTTCATAGCATTTCATCATACTATACACAGTATTTCTCACACAAACTTAAAACCAGCAATTGCAGATTCCTGACATTAGATAGACTGTTTTAGTGTCTCGTTTTGGACAGAGTTAAACAATAGATATGATTGTCCACGGCCACTTGCTTTTTAGGCCACTAGACAATTCCACTCTCAGCATAGAATGAAGGCAGGCTAAATAGCCAAGAAGTAACTTGGAGAATTAGAGATTTGGATTTTGAGAATTGGAGATTATTTAAAGCTGCAGAGTCAACGAATAATAAATGCAAGGAGCTGTGCAAATTGGAATGAAACAATTGATGTCTGTCCCTAAAATGAATCCATGTGATAGAGTCAAGCCTCCTCCACACACAAAACATTTAGTGCAAAACTTTGAGTCTACTTAATATGAAAAATCAGTGTGGCAGGTTGTGAGTAATCATGTATTCATCACTAAACCTTGTCATGGAAAAGCCAGCATTTAGGTGTCATTGTACTATATTTTCTATACACTATATTCAGATGAGTAACACGTGACAAAAACTAGACTTTGTGTAACTCAACAAGCCACAGGCAAGACAAGGCATCTACCAAACAAACTGTAATAAAAATCCCCAAATAACAGGTGGGTGAACCTTCACACATCAATATTTTGAGAGGTTTATTTACTAGACAGAGTTCAAGTAGTACAACAGAGTTCTCGCTCTCATGAACTGTGCTGTGCTAAAATGATCATTTCATCTTGCATCATGCATGTGCAGTGAAATGCGGACTGGAAACAGAACCAATCACAATAAGATATCAAGAGTCTGGTGGTTTTGATCTGATCTGACAGTCTGCCCATCAACCTCCAGCCATTGTGACATGTCACATCGAAAGTAATCAGTATGGAGCCCAAAGATCAAACCCAGTGTGTCAATGTCCAAATACTTGGTGTTGTATTAAAATACAGCAAGCAGGTTAGGTTTTCTCTCTCCACTTCTGAATGATAAGACTACAAATGAACGCTTGACTAGTGTGACTGACAATCTCTGGTAACATCTGACTTCTTTTCATGACAATGAATAATGTGCTTGCCAATTTATGAGACAATAGTAGAAAACGGCTTCAAGGCCATATTGTTATTACACTGTATGCATAATGGAAATAGGAGAGGTTGTTATGTATTTTTAGGTGGTATTAGGAGGTGGTATTTTTAGTATCTCTGTTACTAGCGAGGGTATTGTTATTGTATTGTTATTTGTATTATTATAGCATTGCAAGTGCACATGCAAACACAGCTACATTTTTTTTTTCTTTATTAACTTTGTTCTTGTTTATTTTATTTTATTTATGTTTTGTGTCTGTCTTATTTATTTATTTATTTATTTACTGTCGCTGTTGTTGAACTTAAATTAAACAACAACCTTAAATTTTGGAGCGGATCCGGATCCGACTCACAAACAAGCAATAATAGCACGAACCTTGGTGGAGGTCTGCGCTCTCCAAGTGCCCTTCTAGTTTTGTGTTATTATTACTGTTATTTCTGACATTGTTATTATTATTATATTGTTATTACTATTATTATTGTTATTATTATTATTATTATTATTATTATTATTATTATTATTATTACTATTATTATTATTATTATTACTATTATTGTTGTTATAAAACTGACATGACTGACTAGACACATGCACCCCCCCCCCTTTTATTTGTATTTATTTATTTAAATATATATATATTTTTTTTTTCCATCACCACCACCCTACCATCTTTAGAGTACATTGGAACGCTCGGGGCGGTGCTCCGCCTTGTCCCGGGCAGCTGGGGTGGGCTGATTCAGGGTGGGCTGATTTGGGGTGGGCTGATTTGGGGTGCCCTGACGGATCTCTCTGGAGTGGGCGGCATGGGGGGGCAAGGCTGGGTCATCATATTCCTCCTCTCAACAAAGTCCACAACTAAATGCGACTGCCAATTCCTAATAAACAGGCCCAGGCCCCCTCCTCAGGGTCTGGGAGCGGTTTAGGAAGGGATCAAGCCCACAATGGGCCAGCCCCCTCCTATAAGGGTCTGGGGGCGACCCAAGGCGGGACCAACATCAGACACAATAAATAAAAATCTCCACAAACAAAACAACAAAATTGGAAACATAGTAATAACGGCACAGAAATGACATGCATAGTAATAATCTTAAAAAGGTAGTAATAAAAATACTGTTGACCCAGCATGCCTGACCCTGCCAGCCCATTCTGGAGCTCCCGGGTGGCTCCCCGACCCTGCTTCACTGCTGGGGCGGACCTGCTGCTCGCACCCTCCCTGACTTTATTATTATTATTATTGTTATTAGTGGTGGTGGTGGTGGTGGTAGTAATAACAGCAGTGGTATTATTTTGTCAGGGGGTGTCAAAGGTAGTATTAGTATTATTTATTTATTTATTTTTTTTTATATTCTATTTATTTATTTTTAATACTTAATTTTATATGTTTTGTTTGCTCCCCCTTAGCTCTCCACCACCTTTTCTCCATTTCTCTATCTCCCATCCACCTTATAGACTTCTTCCTAGTCTGACAATGTGGGACACAGGCAGGCATGCACACACACACACACACACACACATACACACACACACACACACACACACACACACACACACACACACACACACACACACACACACACACACCAGATCAACACAATACCCGACAACTAATGTCACTTTGCTCTCTTGTTTTCTGGCTAGACTTCCTGTCCTGTATTTATTGTTTAGTTTTCCCCATGTTGTCCTGTCAATGTTCTGTCTTTTGTCTTGCAATAAAAATAAACAAACAAACAAACAAACAAGAATTTAAGTGTACCGCAATATCAAATGTTTTCATAATTTAAAAACAGTCTCATGTCAGTTAATCGTTCTGGACACTAAAAAGAAAAAGAACGTAAAGAGTTAAACCTCTTCGTATCTTTCCTTCCCTACTCTTTCCTCCTCTCTTGTTCTCAAAGCTCAAGGGAGCTCTTGTAGGGAGGGAGAAGAGATATTTTTAGCAGGTTCCACAATTCCTCCTGTAAATAATTACCCTAGTTGTTGTTAAAAGCTGCCAGCTCATAGGATTGGACGAGTGCACAGCGTCACACTTCAAAGGCGAGCGAGCGGGGACGGTGACGTCACAGATCTACGCAGGCCTCTCGGTGATATGAGACCGAGGATGCTCACCCATACCAGAGCCTAATGGGAATAGCACTGTAATGGAATGGGGGAAAACGTGAGCCAGCACATTTTAAGTGACTTGTGTAAGAAATTTCATACTAACACAGTGTGAAAGATGGAAATGGGGAGTGGGTTATTGCGCCGATTCGCTTAGGGAGCTGTTGACTAGAGGTAAAACTGTAAAAATGAACATAAAGGGCAAGATTAACCATTACACAGAATTAACATTTGAACACCCCCAACTGCTGTAATGGAACTGCTCAGTGGCCAACAGTAGAAGAGAGTTGTTGTACCGGGCAGCTCCCAGTGTGTGTGTGTGTGTGTGTGTGTATGTATGTGTGTAACCCTCCCTCGTCTTGCAACTACTCCCTCAGGCCATTGCTGTAAACAAGAATATGCTCTTAGCCAAGTTGCCTGGTTAAATAAGGATAAAAGACAAGAAACTCCAACAAGAAGGTCAACTAAAGTTTTGCTGTTCTTTGGTCATGTCTAATGTGCTGCAACACATCTACAATGCAGAAAATAACATTCATAATGATGTCACAAGATCAAATAAGTTACTGTTAAAACTAGTGAAATGCCCAAAATGCATATTTGTCAGAAAATATAACTTATTACCATTTTGGCTTACAATGGTCTCTATTAATTATAATTGCATTCATGTACAAACAATTATATATTCACTTATGAAAAAATCTATTTATATACAATATATGAATGTTATCCAACAGATGCAATCATGATATACATGATTTATAGATGGATATTGGATTGATTTGAATGATTTAGATATGTTTTAATAACATATTACTGTATTCATAGCTTATTATTTTCGAGCAGGGGGAGGGTATTCTAATCATCAACAAAGTTTCTGAATTCGTAGCTTGTAGTGTCCTTATCTTCCCTGTCAGTCTCTATCGCTGTTCCAGATGAAATCTATCCAGTCGTAGTGGGATGCACGGAGTTCCCCATTAAAAATGAACACTGGTGCATGCATGAGTCATGAGAAAAATTACTAAAATAACTTATTTTTAAGCACTGCATGACAAGCATGATCTCAGCTGGAGCTGGATAGAGCCATTGTGTTGTATCATCCAGTGGTCTAATGGGAAAAGAATATTGCTTGAGAAAACAGCATTATATCTCTGTGAAAAGCATTACAGTAGCTCAAACTTTGAAAGGCTTTCCGGGGCCAAAAAGCAGGTTGTGGTTACAAACGTACTGTCAACAGATTCTCCGGGGACCATTCTTTTCTGAGGAGACCGGGCAGTCAGCGATCCTTTGGTATTTTATTAGGACTGTTTGAAGTAGCTGACGCAATTCCCCCTCTGCTGTGATGTCATTGATGTTAACTACTTGATATCTGGCTTTCATCTTGTTCAGGCTTCACTGCCTGAGCTGTAACTGCTGCATAGCTGCATTACTTAAAGCCTGCCTTATTCCTTTCTGTGTATAAGGCAATGACAGATTTTTACATATCCTTTGGGCCTGCATAAAAGAAAAATGATTTGGGGAAAACAATGTCAAATACTCCTGTGGTATGTACCAACCATGAACCTGCTGCATTAGATCCAGTATCAGATGTCAGACATCAGTCATTGAATTTGAATAGCCACTGCCAAATGCTTGTCCAAGAGAATTTACTCTGCTGTCTGTCTAAACCTTCCCCCAAATCAAAGTCGTTCTCCATATGCCTTGTCACAAGTCGTCTTTTCTTGTATGTAAGCTCTGAGTAATGTTGTTCTAGTATTTCTGTGAGGTTACTGCAATACAATTCCTGTGAGCCAATGCTTCTGAAAACATTCACCTGTACATTTCATTTGGCAATAAGTGACTGAACCAGAATAGATTTTTATGAGGATATCACCACCGAGTCAGGGTAAAATTATGCAAATGAAAGACTTAGGATGTGAAATCAATGCAGGGTATAATGTCACTCAAATTTGCAACATCAGAATGAAAATCCCATATTTTCAAAATCTGGCAACAGTGGCAGCTTTTTGCTTAAGTTGTTCAAGGATTCTGCCAATCTTCTTCTTGTTTTTTTTGGCTTGGTGAATGCTGCTGGGGACTAAACAGACACCGCACGCTGACTGTGTAGGCGAATCCACAGTTAACTCTGATACTTATGCAGTTGTAAGTTAATATACAGTACAGTATGAAGATGAATGAGCACTGTGCTATAAAAACAGTGTTACTGACTGTGAAAATTTTTTTCCCTTTTCACTCCACCCTACAATGTACACACTGAAGAATTTAAGTGAATATGAGAGAACCAAAACCATTAGGGCGTATCACACCTACGAGTGGAAAGGTTTACTTTGTTGCATTTTTTTTTTTTGGTTGTCCATTTAGGTTCAAACTGCCAAATTAAAAGCAAACCAGGGCTTGCAAACAAAAGTCACAAGGACTCATTTTTTGAAACACATTAAAGATTTTGGTTGCAGTTGTCAGATGTCAACATCCATCTCCTTATACCCATAAAACCCTATGGAGCAACGGTCAATCACTGAACAAAATTTCTGGAGTTGTTTCCTATAGTTGGTTCAGATTATTACTCCTAATGCACCACCGCAGTTGGCTTGGAAGAGGACGGAGATCTGCATTTTCAGGCAATCTCAGTGCAGTTATTTGGTTCACACCTGAGTTTGAATGCCTTACTTGCCCAAACGAAACACACTATGCTCCAGAGTTTAAATGAACCGCTCAAAGCATGCTTGGTGTGAACGCACCTTTAGAAGCAGCCATGCAATTCTGTTACACCTCATCCCGTCTCTTCCCACTGTTTCTCCTTTTCCATACATCCCAACAGAGTGGAGAATAGCTGAACATGGTGGTGTCATCACACGTGGAATGAGGTTGAAAGCTGGAAATGGTTTCTTATACTTTTTATCTTCATGTTTTTGTTATACAGATGTATTGTGTGTGCCTGTGTGTGTGCCTTCATTCACAAAGGTATCTTTGAAACAGCTCAATATGGAGCCATGGGTCAAAACTCAGAATGATCACTGAGCTTGTGGTAGAGTCCCTGACCTTTTCCTAGAAAACAGCAAGTCATGGCCACTTCATGCCATCATGAGTTACAAGGTCTTAGGTGTTGTTAGGTATGCGGCATATTGCTGTTTTCTGAATGCATTGTTTTCATTTGTATTGTTTATAAAGAGAGGAAAATAGATATTTTTCTATGGTGCAATTTGCGAGTTGTGAAAACTATTTTTCATCAACAAGCCCTACCCTTCAGAGATCAGCATTTACTCATAATTAATACACTGAAATAATAATAATAATAATAATAATAATCATAATTGGAGCATAAAATAGAAAGAGGCACTACTTAGTGCCAGACACACAACCAGGCTTCCAAACTGCAAGAATCTAGAGAAAGAAACAAAGATACTTTGTTCTCTTTCACTCTCAATTTACTGATAATTTCAAACTAAATTAGCTTTGATGAAGTTTGGCTTGCAGGTTGAAGGTTAATGTGGATATTTAATTAAATTAAAGCACTTGGAATCACACAGTTTGAGTGGACAGTCAAGCATAGCATGGAAATAATTTGTGATTAGTGGACTACCACAGATACAGACAACGGTCACTTGATCCTTTCACAGTTTCAGATAAAAAGAGCACCGGCCCGCACTGGACCAAATCTGTTATTTGGTTCAGTTGAAAGAAACAATTCAAACTGATCAATATCTCTGATACAACAATTATCCCAAAAGGCTGGTTTCAAATTATGGCTCAGATATTTGGGATCATAGAGCTTGAAAACTAAATCCGCTGTAATTGTACAAAGATTTTCAAATCTGTGCAGAGTTAATATATGATATCATACTAGCTATCATCCTACTATAGTGGGATTTCACAAAGAAAAATGATTGGGATTGGTTTCTCACAATTATATTGCCATTTTCATCATCTTCTTTCCATTGTAAGTGACTGAGGCAAAGATGGTTTGATCGCTTAAAGATGCAATAAGTAAGCTTTTTACTGTCTGCATAGTACAAAATGACCATAATATATCTGTGGGGGTTTTATAGGGTTGTTGATCAATATGAGTGACTCAAGGATTACATCACCAGGTGCTGAGATGTCTGGCTTTGAAAACTAACTTCTCTGGCACTTTGTTTTCAAACCAAAACTCCCGACCCATTGGAATTTCTAGGGTAAGCGGCACCAGAAACCTGTTGATGCAAGAGGTTGATAAAAGTCATAGATTACTTAAAGCAATATTCCATTTAGTTTTAAAACTGGGTTTTATTTGGCATTTGACCACCATGCAAACCATAATATAAACTAATCAACATGCAGCTGGGACGAGTTTGTAGCGTTCAGATTTTTACTTCCCATTCATTTGAATGAGGCCACGGAAATACTGATTTACATTCAACATGTTGGTGAACAGATTAAACAACAGATCCCGCTTTTAAGACAACAAAGCTGTCCTGGGTCTGTTCTCATTTAGCATTTTTATTCTTGGTTTACACTAAAATTAATATTCAAAAATAAAATAATATCCGGTCTCCCAAACAGGAACTATGCCTCCTAAATGGCATCCCTCCGCTATGTTCTCTTCCATCAATAAAAATGCTTTGGCGAAATTATAATTAGCAGGATCTGTTGTTGAATCTGTTCATGAACATGTTAAATGTAAGTTTTCAGGCTATTAAAGAAAATAAAGTAAAAATCTGACCACTACAAACTCGTCCCAACTGCATCCGATCTTGGTAAATAGTTTATATTCTGGTTTTCATGGCGGTCAAGTGCCGAATAACCCCCATGTTAGAACTAAATGGAATATTGCTTTAATGCTTCTTTGAATACCGCACAATTAGGGTTAGCACTCATGTATGTTATTCTTATTGTCTCCAAGAGGCCAATCAATATTTGTGAATACCTCTTTCCCCATGCTCTTTCCCCAAGTTCTAAGGCTTAAACCTGTGATGTCTTCAATATGTTAAGCCTGGAGCCGCTCCATAGAGAGTGAAATAGGAAAGATAGGAAAGGAGGCTTGGAGAGCAACCAGGAGGAGATTTATTGTGGATAACGTTGGAGTTTCCTGGTTCTATTAACACAGCTGAAAAACAGTTCAAAAAAGTTCATTTGGGTATAAAATCCCAAACACTCAGTGCATCCAGAAAATCGTTCTCCTATTGAACTGTACAAGACTGTAGTCATAATATATGGTATAAAATGTTTTGAAATTCAGCAGCATTTCCCTCCAAGTACCTTTGGGAAATTCAGTCCAGACAGGTAACACTGGCTAAGAAACGTATTGATTGAACAAATTTGTAAGCAGATACTGTGCATTCTTCAAGTTCAAGTTCAGGTTCATCTTAATTATAAATGAACATATGCTGTGCCTATCAATGCAACAGCAGTGTGGTGACTACTTCACAGCACCTGATACCCTTTAGTACTTCTTGCAACTACCTGACAGTTTAAAAAAAAAAAAAACAGTCTAAAAGAAACACCAGTTGTCCTGACCTTGTGCAATACTTTGTCCTTGCAGCTCCATATTTAAAACCTTATTATTCTTCATGACCATTTGAAGTTCAAGCGAACACCATCCCCAGGACGTTTTAGGCAAAGGCTCCAGTCATGCAAAAGGCTCTACTGCACTGAAAGAAGTCGACATGCAACATGCTGATTGGCTGCCCTCTTGCCCCCTCCCTGGTGGGAGCCTATGAGTCACTGGTGCGAGCCTTTGTGTTTCCTACCAACAATAAATTCACCTAAACAGATAGCACTTTCTGCACTCAGCAGACGGCCCTTTACATAACTTCAATAATTTTCCTTTTTTGGTGCGTTGGGAGAGCTGAGTTGAATAGAAAGTGAAATGTGCAACTTTTTGTGACATCCTGGAATTGCAAATGACAAACTGCCTGGGACAAACCAAAGAGAGACTGGCAGCTTGATTGGTAGATAGCTTTGTTGCATATGACTAGTGCATGTGTTTTATTCTGCAGTTCTGCATTCTAATAGTGAACGGAGAGAGTGATGTGAATATGTCTTGACCCTCTACACAAAGCTAAAATCTCTTGGGAGGACGTCTACATGGAGAGCTATTTTGAAAAAAAAAAATACTATCCACCCACTGTGCAAACAGCGTAAACATTGTGTATCTCAAGGCTGACTGATGTGAATAGCAATTATATATTTATATATAAATCATGGGACTGTAGATGAAAACTAGCCTGTACGGCTAAATGTCAAAATTTAAAAAATCCTTAAAATGTGAAATTATTAATAAATATTAATTGTGTGACTAATTGAACAATTTATGTGTTTCATTAATAAGTAATGAATTTGTTTAATTGAATAAAGAATATAATTTACATATTGTTATGGAGGAATGTGAGCATAATGGGGAAAAAAAAAAATTTGTTTGAAAGTGTGTTGAGTTGTTTGATGTAATGTACAGGGTGGGCTAAAAAAAGCATTGCTTCTGCCCAACCCTTTTTTGGTTATAATAATTTTAATCTCGAGAAATGTACAGGTTTTTTTTTGAATGTGAACAACCAAAAATAAAGTTCATTCAGTCATAAATCTGGCACTTTTACATGATGGACTTAAGTGCTCATGCTAATTAATGTGCATTGTCCCTTCTTAAATGAATAAACTCACTCACATAATATTTCAATGAACTTTATTGAAGGTTATATTCATGACCTTGTCTACTGATGAATGACTGGAAAAAAGTCCATGCAGTTATTTGTTGATGAGAACTTATTTTGTATTTGTCAGTGGGGAAATTATTGGAGATTTTACAGGAATGGCCAGGTGTATGCACAGTATGATCCTCTCCATGACAAGCTGGGCGGTCTCTATGGGCAGTTTGAAAAAACGACATTTTATCTACCACTACCTCTCCACTTACTAGAAGATAAACCAAAACCAAACACAGAAAATATGCACACCCTCGTAAACAATCATTTTGTTTGCTCCATGTACTTATAGAAAATAGACGTAGTGATACATACTATCATGTTGTATTAGAAGGAATCTGAGTCAATTTCTCTGAGCCATGCCTCTAGTTCACACATCGTGACGGTGTGTGCCATTCAGGGACTTTAGTCAAATCAAAACAGGCAATGTGTTCTTATTCCCAAGACAAATTACAATTTTGTCATAACTGATGTTCACAAAATTCAAAGTTTTATGCTCATTTTTTTTTCTAT
The DNA here is from genome assembly GCF_046629955.1 of Centroberyx affinis. Taxonomy (NCBI): domain Eukaryota; kingdom Metazoa; phylum Chordata; class Actinopteri; order Beryciformes; family Berycidae; genus Centroberyx; species Centroberyx affinis. Next base: position 12,802 of record NW_027283046.1, on the reverse strand, counting down.
TAGACATTGCCAATCAAATAAAATTTATTGGTAACACTTTATAATAACCATCATTAATAAATGGTAAATTGATAGTTAATTAAACTTTAGTTAATAGTTATTTTACTGTTAACAAACAATGAAATGATCATTAATAATGTTTACTAATTATTAGTAATGCTATAATTTATGTTATTTTATCATTAGTTTGTGTAATATAAAATAATTTGTTTATAAATTATATATTGTATCATAGCTGATAAGAGACAGTAAAAAGGGTAAAAAGCTATGATTGTTTGTTAACAGTAAAATAACTATTAACTAAAGTTTAATTAACTATCAATTTACCATTTATTAATGATGGTTATTGTAAAGTGTTACCAATTTCTTCTCCTGTAGTGCAATTATGGACTGTTTATCTAACACCGCCATTGATGTAACATTATGCAGCATCATTTCAAATCAAATCATCTGAAAGTCAATTCAAGATGAATATTGTGTGTAATATAGGCACTATGTGATCAAATGGCTGTGAGGGAAGTATAAAGTACAAAATTTCATTTGTATTTATTACTTGATAGAATGCATATTATATAGTAGTGTGTTGTAAATAACCAATGTCAAAATGTAATTTCAGTCTGACTTTAAATGTGTTATATGATCATTAGAGGTCTGATGAGAGAAACGAGTGGAACAAGTCAAAACGCTGGCATTTTCATTAACAGTAATGGTAATGACTTTCCTAAGTACTGAGCTTCACTAGCTTTTCTAAAAAAAATTAAAAAAAGCCAAACTTACTGACTGCACCAAGCTCTTCAGTAAAGGACTTCCCCTCCATATACCCTAAAACATTTTTCAAACCAGTCCCAGATGTATACAGTGGGACAGTGCAACAGTTTAACCCAAAATAGAAGTGTCTGCTTGGAGCCATGCAGGCTTTGCCACTGGGCCACAGTCTACTCTGTTTTAAAGCCACAGTCTGCAATAAACCGCACAATTGCTGTCACTGCTGATGCACAAGTAGGAGAGATTTAATTAAAAGGAGCTTTTTTTTTTTTTAGAGGAACCAGGAGGAAATCACATGCAAAGTATTGGACCCGTTTTCTGTCCTGATGTGTGTGCTATCCTGCTGAAAGCTGTCTATCCATACAATTCATTATGCAAAATGGAGTCTCAGAGATATTTAAGTCTAAAGGCTGAGTGTTATGAACTCAACTGCCTGCATTTGGAATTTCTTACGTTTTTAAATAGTACACCTAGAAATTTTACACCATAATACATTTAGATAGCTTGTATTCACTTACAGGTTTCGCTTTAGCCAGTGTTGAAGTGTAATAAACCTTGGAAAAACAACTTATCACTTAGAAAGCTAGAACCTATATAGGAGTGCATTGAAAAAATGTAAGCCTACAATCTGAAAGCAGTTAGAAATAGGCAGCGTGCGGGAAACTATTTTCAAAATATAATTATACAAGCTACCAGTTGAACTACAGCAAAGCTACCCTTGAGAGAAACATATGTTTGTTAATTAAACTTGCATAGAAAACGTAGTTCATCTGCTGTGTGATATAATACAAAATAACATGACTGCAAAAAATATAATTAAGTAGGATGTTAACAAAAATAGTAGTTTATTTGAAACAAAAGGCTCAGAGTCTTTATGTAAATGCAAACCAAGTAACCTGGGTTCATCACAGGGAAAAGTACAAGGAATGTTAACTTTCTTTCAATATAATACATGACTACATCACTCCCACATTTTCCCTCAGACACCTGCCAGAGACTACAGTCTGGACCTAAAAACCCAGCAGTGAGAGTCAGAAGTTTCATCCATGACATGGTGTTAGCAACGCTCAAAAGCAACCGCAGGACACTGAGATTTGGGGCAGTGGGCTGGACGCAGTGTGAGTGCATTATCTGGGCCTTTGCAGCAGTCTGGATGAAAGGGAAAAAAGGGGCAGGAGGTGGAGGAAAAAGGACGCTGAATCGAGCCATGAGAGACAGCGATTAAAAAATCATAATAATAAACATTAAATGAATAAAACAATGAAAAAATGCAATTCCCTTTTATTTTATAGCCAGACATTGTTGATAGTTGCAGCAGTTCGCCATGCACATGCCAGCACTATGCAAATTTAAATGTAGTTGAACTGCTACCAAGCTACTGCACAATGCAGTTAAATGACTAGTTTAATTACAAACAGTGAAACCACTCCCCAACACTGCTGACAATATTGATGTAGAAAGATTAATGGTAATTGTTCCTGGACAATATATATAGCGGGAAGGAATGTCACTTTAACTTAATTTTGGACACGCACAGCCTAGTTTCAGTCTAACTTCTTTTGAAATAGGACGTGGGGTCACAGTATGCCCACCTCCCCTCGGCAGACATGGGTTCCTTGTCAAAGGCCCAATCCTATATAGGATTATGTGCAAAATCAAAATATAAGAAAATCCAAATATATATATATTTTTGGGGAACCAGTCCTTCCAATCCTTTCTATTCAGACTGGACAGTCTGAGAGAACTGTTACAATCCCATAATATTAATATTAGAAGGCCTAGATTTTTTAAGGTCTTTCTTTTTTTGTGATATTTTATTGATCTCTGAGGTGGGAACTCGTCTTTTCCCCTGCCTCCCTCCACAGGAAGGTCATCACACAGGGTTCATCACAACAGTGCCACTGAGGCGGATAGGGAGACAAAGTTTTGGTACATCCCGTACGACACTGGGACCTTCTGGTTTCAGGATGATATTTCTATAAAAATGAAGCCACACTGCTGCAGTCCTAAACCCCACAGGACTTCGGTGTAATTCTCTAGCTTACTCCAATCAAATTTGTTGTACCATCTAGGATCCTACACAATTAGTAATTAAATGAAAGATTCAAATTAGATGTGCAACTCTAATTAGATTTGCAACAGTGGCTGTGAACAGCTGTTTGTGTTTCTAAACATAAACATAATTGAATGGACATGGTTAATTTGCTGCTTTTGACTGGGAACTGATCATTTCGCCACTGATAAATCTGATTTTGTGTTTAGATAATGTCAGCTGGTTAAATTGCTAACCATAGTATCTGGTCAGCTAACCATCACTGTTTTGTTGTAGACACATCTGATTTGCCCACTAGCTAACATATCTAGCAGTCACATGTTAACATTACCATCAGTTGCTTTGCTAAACTAGCTTGCGGGTTAGTTAGCTACATACAACAGCAAAAAGCAGCTGTTTCTTTGGGTTAACTGAGCTGACTTTTCTCAAGCTAACTTATAGTTTATATAGCTTTGGAGAAAAGACTACGACAGGGGCAAAGATAGTTTCCTGTGTCACAGTAACCTAAATTGGAAGCAAATCAATCTTATCAGACTGTTTAACTTATAACATTACTGAATATACCAACATTATAGTCTGCACACCATCATAATGCTCTAATTCATTTTTTCAGACATTTCCACATAATAGAATTGTCAGTTGTCTTATGTTTAACATTTTCTATTTGCTATATTCAAAATGTATTATATCAAGTAATTCAACATATACATTATACAGGTTTGGCATGATTTAATCAGTGTCAGGAAAAAAACAGTTTTAAATGTAGCTTCAAGTATGACTTTGTGTTGCACACCAGTACGATCACCAAATAATCTGACAATCCTTTATGTGAAAAAACATAGTGGAGCCTTCAACCATATTTTTGGGGGCATAAAAACAGATGTTAACATTCCCATTGTGCTGACTTGTTGAATACAATAACATTTTAATGGGCCTTTGCTATTTGGGCCCGTCAGCATAGGGTCAAGTATTAGTCGTTTCTGGGTGCTTCAGATCTCCATTGTCATACAGTTTGAGGGTTTTCTCTCACCAGCATTACCTGCTATGGCACTTTACACATCCAAGTTTCACTGACAGCAAGAACAATCTGTGCTGATGCCAAGAACACAGGTCTTTCACTCTTCAGGCTGCGTGATTCAGGGCCATTCTCGAACACAGAGACAATGGCCAACAATTAGAGAGGTTTTTACTGTGCCTAGCTGCAACGGCATCTAGGGAAAAAAAAAGAAATGAATGATATGAGCTGAAGAAAAAAAAAAAAAGGAAAAGGGAGAAAAAAGAGAAAGCGCGAAGGACGCAGAGAGAGGGAATGCTAAGAATTGGCTTACTGAAGAGACTGAAGGTGGGAACAGAATGAAAGACCTTGTGGGAGAGAAGAAACTGTGAGAGAGAGAGAGAGAGAGAGAGAGAGAGAGAGAGAGAGAGAGAGAGAGAGAGAGAGAGAGAGAGAGAGAGAGAGAGAGAGAGAGAGAGGGGATGCACTGTTTTTGAAAAAGAGAGAGAGAAGGGGGAGGGAAACAGAGAGAGATGGGAGAGGCAGGCAGTGAAGTGCATGAGGGAGGGAGAAAAAGATGGAAGGATGATAAAGAGATGGCACAACATCTAAGACTAGACGCAATCCTCACTGTCCCTCCTTCCCTCCCACTCCCTCTCATTACCACTGTGTTCTAGCCAGCTTCTCTCAAAGTGTCAGCTCAAGACAGGATGCCGCTGTTGTTGTTGTCAAGATTGTTTGTGCGTGTGAGGCACAGTTGGAAGAACGTGAGGATCTTCACTCCCTTCACGCACAGGTGGGAAACAAGCATCTGTCAATCAGGTAGTGTGTAAAGACGAAGAGAAAAGGTTGTGATGATAAACAATATAAACATGCGGTGCAACGGCACGAAGCGGGTGGGTGCTTGTGTGAAGCTAGTGGGCACTTGGTGGTCATCCAGTGTTTGCTTAATGATCTGGGCGGTTTGAACAGCAAACAAGAGGAATGGCAGCCAAGGACAACTCCACCATTCTGAGTGAGGTGAGCATGAGTGTATGAGTGTGTGAGATTCTCTATAATTCAGGGTCCAACATTTATCTGTTCAGTTAGATAACCACAGCACAGTGGATGCTTGCACAAAACAGAACTTCAGATAAATGTATCTAAAGCGCCTTTTATAGTCGAACATAATAACGTAAAGCGCAAATGCAAAGGATGTGGTGGCGCTTACATTTAAGTTTTTTGTACGTCTGTGTTGATGTGCGAGTAGCATGTCGTTGAAATCCCATACAGAGGGTGGCAGTGTTTAAAAAAAGAAAATTGTATTGGTAAAAATTAACATAGACACGACTATAGCAATGCAGCTGGAGGAATGGGATGTGTTGGAGCAGTTGGAGCTTGAAGAGTCGGATGCCGCCGTGATCGCCCCCACGATCAACCAATCAGAGCGCGCGACTCCACGTAGACTCGACGTGGATTTGAGATTCTTGGGCAGGTACACAACACCTACGCAGGGACCCTTTCACCCTTTCAAGACTTGTCAAATAGTATCAGTTTACAAGCAGAGATGCTATTTTCATTAAAGTATAAAATGCGCTTAAGGCAGTAAGCAGCACCAGCCATGAGAACAAATGTACTTAGAATTTAAAAATTGGCATGGGAATCCAGATTAAATAATATTCTGTTAGCCTCTTATTGACTGCTAAGAGACAGAGTTATTTACAGTTATGAAGCAAAGCATTTACATAAAATCAATTAAGGTGAACCAGTTAAATCTTTCGAATATGTAGTCTGCATCTGGATGATCAATCCCTTGGCCTCATGCATAACACTCCTAGAGAACAAGGTGTCAAAAATTAATTGTGCTCTTGGTTAAACCTCATTTGCCTCTAAATAGCCTGCTTTGTTGTTTCATTGCAAAGTGATTGGAAGCATGTGAGAGGCTAAGCCACAGCTAATTGGTGCCGTTTCCACAGGCAGCCTTCTCTCTGACCACTGACAAGGACTACTAATAATAAATCCATAAATAATTATATGGATTACCTATGAAAACTGCTTGTGAATTTTGTGTTTACTCAAAACACAACTGTAAGCCCTCGTCAAGTAAATGCAGCGTCTATCAATACTGTTTCTCAATTAGGTTTATATAAAAGGATGAGAGAATCCATTAAAACCAAGCTGAAAGTCATTCCTAAAAATATATAACTTCTCCTCATGTGTTTTGAAATTATGAATGCTGTGCACCCAAACTGAGGGGGTGGAGGTGTGGGGTGTGTGGGTGTGTGTGTGTTGGGGGGGCGGGGGTGGGGGCTGAGGTCGCATATTTTTCAAGGAGATTTTTTTTTTAACAAAAAGTTTTCAACAGTTAACAGTTTTTCTAAATAAATTGGATATTGGTTCTTATCTATATGCTTTTAAGAAAATCACTTGAGAAATTATTTCATGATAATTTTATCCTTATCTGGTTTAGTAATCATGAAGCTGGTCTGAACACTGCAGAGGAATGAAAATGACTGGTGTGAATGGTTTTCATGTACAAATACAATCTCTGCTCGATGCAGACAGCTTTGTTTTGGCCAGCTGTTCAACTTCCAATCCATTAGTGACGCCCCATTAAAATCTAGGTGAGACTTGTTTTTACTTACAGCAAATGCCTAATATTAACACCTACGACATTGCTGCAGCCATGCCAAGGAAATTCCTTAAATTCACCATTTTTCATTCATGAGCTAGTAGGTAACTGACTAATGCCAGCTCATGTTAAGTGAATTAACATGATTGACAGTGTGGATTTAGGTTATTTCCTGGCACACCAGCATTGTGTAGGTCTTATTTGGTAGCATTAGTCACTGGAATCACATTTTAACATTTCCAGCTAAATTTCAGTGGAGGACATGGAATCTCTGGTCACATAAAGCTGATAAGCATTATGCATACAGCCTGTTGCAGTGGTACATTCCCCCTATGGGATAAAAATAAGTGCAGTATGGTAAACTGTGTCTAAAAGGCTCTTCAATGTTGTGCCTGAGACTCTCTTCTTCTTAATTTCTCCCCATTTTGCTCCCCTTTCTCTCCCTTGATCATCCGCTAAATCAAATAATTCTGTGTATATTTGTATGCGCTTGTGAATCTGAATGTGTGTGTGCATGTGAACAGGTGCTATTTTCTGTGTACAAAACAAGTAGATATTTCTTGGTGAAATCTTTAAAAACTGCACCCAAACCATCTCTTAAGCCAAACTGTCTTCCTTGCAGCAGAAAATTGATGTACTCAATCTAGCATGGCCTTTAGCCATGGGTGTTGCTGTGTGTCTGCAGAGTGATGTATAAGGACGCCACCCAACCTGTTCATAAGGCTGCTGATTGCTGGCCACTCATTACTTGGTTTGGTATTGATTTCATGGCATGTCAGCAGCCGCATGTGATCATGATTCAGGGGAGTAGCAAGTGCTGCATCAACATTTTCACTCTTCCCTGACCCGATACAACTTGCCCGCGTCCTTGGGTCAAGTTGGTAATATTAACTGCAGCTCACGCCTGTCATTGCCTCAGATTAATTGCAAATACTGTCAGCCAGGGACATACAAGGAAGTGAGATCACAACCTTGCGTTGGTGTTATTTAAACAAACTCTTTAGTGGCCTTTAGATGACTTGTAGTTATCTCTGTCCTATAGCTTATGTGGGGTAACACTCTACCTGGATTCTGGTTTAAAGCACATTCACAACACCTGAAAAAGAATTTTATAACAGCTGTAGGTCACTTTCATGAATGCTGATTCAATCCTTATGACAGCTTTCATAAGGCATTCATGTAAGTCTCATGTCCTTTGTGACATTGGTGAACTGTGTATGAATTTACTGGGCGAAAATGGTCAAGGCAGTCAAGGCAAAGGGTGGCTTATTTTAAACAATCTAAAATATAAGATAGTTTTGATGTAACACTTTTTTGGTGACTGCATAATTACATTTGTGTTATTTCATAGTTTGGATGTGAAAAATTGTAAATAAAAAAATAAAGAAAAATGTGTGTGTCCAAACCTTTGACTGGTAGTGTAGGACATGACATAAGGATTTGAATTTATGAATGTGCCATATGTCTGTTATAGTATGAAGCTTTTGTTAAGATGTCATTCATGTAAGAATGGGTCTTACATCTTATAGTGGACTCTGTAATACGATTCACGGTATGGATATTGGTTAGTATATATAAGAGTGATGCAGCAATAAAAATGTAAAGCATAGCACTATGTAAACCATAACAGATTGAGCAAAATGCATGCCATGGCACTTTCAATTGCAGTACAGTATCATTTGATATCTAAAACTGTATCAACAGAGCGGCAAGAATTTAATTCCATTCAAGATGCTATGCATTCACTCTGTCAAGCAGAACTCTGAATCAGGCTTAGGTTTACTTTGACACCATAAGAAATTACTTGCTAATACATTTTTGCTATTATAAGTGAGTCAGTTCATCTGGTAGTCATATATTACATTTGTTACATATGACAGACTGTGACTTCAAAAGGAAAATAAACCATAAAATCAACTTGAGACATATATGTCTTCAATTTGTTAATTACTGTGCTAGAAAATATAACCGCAGGCTTCACTACAATTTTTGTGAGTTCAGTGAATTCAGTTTTGAAAGCCTAATTACTAATTTGGTTGATTATTCATTTTGACGGATCTGCATCCTCTGCCAGAGTTTCCTCTCACTGCCATCTTGAGAAACTTGCTGCCTGTGCTTACTGAGGCCAATCAGGACTGTAAAATCAGAGTGTGGCAAGGGGTTTTCACTGTAGAGGGGTCGATACAGGTGGTGCAAACCACTGCACCTGGGCCAGTGGTGCCAGCAGAGGTGCCCCTCTAAGACTAACTAGTGGCTCCCCCTTACTGAGGGATGACTGCGGCAATTAAACATTATCAACAGCAATTTGAAAAGGCAGGGCAGGGGGCCATAATGCTTGCTGTACCAGGGCCCATTATGAGTTTCCTCTGCCAGAATGTCCCTGCTGCTATAAATATCTCATCCACAGTTGGGGTGGATAGTGTTCTACAGTAAATCCTATTTTTCTTTGGTGGTATGTTTTTGCTTGCAACTTGTGTCATCTGGAGAAAATACTAGCAGAAAGATTAACAGAGCAATTATCTGATTAAAGTGTAATCTATTACCACAACCTTTTTTTCATTAAGGTGTTAATTATTCTGATCAGTGATGGGAAAGTCTCAGTGATTACAGTAGCTAATCATCAAAATAGCACAAGAAAGCATCAGCCCATCAAAACATGCAAGCTGCTGTCTCCTCTCCAGCTGCTCCAGCATGCAGTGTACAGGTGTAATTTGGTGAAAATTTTGGCGGTGCAGGAAATTCTGTGCGGTTCAGTCGGTAAATGTGCGGTAGGAGCCATCGCATGGTTCAAATCTAGGGCAAAACAAGACATCTTGTGCATGTAAAGTGCACAACTCCCAAACTTTAAAAGCAGTCCTACTAAGCATTAATATTAGACGATAAGCCACATCACACAGCTCCAAAAAAGACAAACAACACATCTGTGTTCAGCTGAAAGTAGACAGCCTTTTGGATGCCGGCTGTTTTTGGCAAAAGCACTCCTGTAACTATACTTATAATTCACAACTCGAAAGACTGTGTACTTCCTGGAGCAGTTTCATTAGTGCAGTTAGAGACTTCAGAGCCAATAGCCTGTCCTTCATTCCCTGTCAAGTTGCCATGGAAACAAGAGGAGAAGTGGGGAATATAGGAAATAAATTTATATTTTCCTGGAGTACAAGGACTAGTCAAGCCATCAGGTTGAGTGATTGTATGCTGTAATTTTTCAAAAAGAAAAAAAAACCCACGCAAGTCATGAAAGGTGAGCAGAACTTTAAAGAAATTGACGCACATCTCTTGATTGTAAAGCAGCTCTGCACTGATCCTGGTTGCACAGACAAGTGCAGATAGAAGTTTGCAAGTTTGGATCTGAAATTATTTATTCTATTACAATGCTCAGAAAATTTTGTGAAATGAGCACGAACTCCGAAACACAGATTATGTGTTGTGGTCATGAAAAATGTAAAGATTGCGCTCCTCCACAATAGAAGGATTACATGACAATAGCATAAATTGGACACGCCATTTTTACATGTTAGTCATGTGAAAATGTTAGCTAACGGTTAGGTTTAGGCAGTTAAAATTTTGGTTGAGGTTAAAACAGTTTGATTTGATTGGGTTGGACGATTGTGGTACACTGCCATGAATTAAATAACAAAAAAAAAATCAATCAATCAATCAATCAATCTCCCTAAAAGATAATAGATTTCAACTACCATGTGGGATTGTTACTCCAACCTAGAGAATAACGCCCTACCGATCCACAGGCTAGCTCTATACCTTTATTCAACACACTAGTTGAATCGTGTTGATGAAAATTATCGAAGCAAATTATAAGGTCAGTCATTCAAGAGAAGGATTACACTAAATTGGCTATAATTGCACACAGAGCCATGGGGCCACTTGTTTTTCGCGAACTTTGGTAGCAGTCAGCATGTGAATGGGGTTTTTCAGCTCAGTCTGATTGAGAGGGGTCCTTGTAATCTGAGTTGTTTGTCTGTGACATGAAATAATACACTCCTCTCAACAACAGCACTAAGCTATGCACAGGGGAAATACTACTCAGTGTGTGTGTGTGTGTGTGTGTGTGTGTGTGGCTGTGAGTGTGAGGTGGACTTTCCTAGCTTCTAGTCAATAAATAATTGAAAACCTGCTCTTGTTCCACACTTTTCCCTCTGCCTACTTTTGTCTTTAATTAACAGGCTATGGACCCGCTAATCCTGAGTCGCTGTGTCAGGGAGAGCAAAGTCACACAGGACAATGTGAGACTTTCAAGATCCAGTCAAACACATTATCAATAATGGAGTACAGCAGAAAAACTGGAAGTAAATAGAGCTTAAAATAGGAGAATTTACAGTGCTATGAAAAAACTTTTTTGGACATTTTCTTATAAGTTTGGAATATATTAAATGGGGAAGTACTCTTTTCTATCAAAGCAATGTGTAAATTCAAGAAATATATGCAAAACTATAAAATTCCAGTAACAGAAAGTATTCACCCTTTTTACTGACTGGGGCTCTATTGTCTAACTGGCAAAAATATTTCAGAACGTATTATGAATTCTTCATCTTTAGGAAATAGCTAGCTTTTAGCTTTCTACTTAAGAAGCAGCAAGCCCTTTGAATACATCTGAATGGAATTTTAGGCTTTAGTTTGCATTTTGCTTCAGTGTGCTGGAGCACAGTGTTTAATACATATCACATTTTTCAATAGTTTCTATTCTGTCAAGTGTTTTCTCTGTTCAGTAGTTTGTTTTCTTAATTGACTTCCATAGTGAAATTAGAGAAATGCAGTGACAGTGCTAGAACTCTATTTTCTATAATATATATATATATATATATATATATATATATATATATATATATATATATATCAAAATAGCCTAGGCTATTTTTATGAGGTTATAATTTAAATTTTCTACATCTAATTATGTGAGATAAACCTATCAGCCCTTTTATGTACTAAATCAAGTTGCTAACAAAATTTCCTCATAGACTGGAAATAAATCTGGGTTTTTAAGTTGGGCTCCCTGAATGACTGCGCACTTAGGCTTTTATTGAATTGCCCTTTTCAATAACATTGATGTTGATATTGCTGGTGCCATCCCACTCCATTAGTTTACTCTAGTCACATGGACAAGGCATTATCCATCTGTAGAAAGACAACAAAAGAAATCCCCATAACCTCCGCAGCTTGCCAGTCAGCCATCAGTGGTGCACTCAGGAGTTAAAATGTTTTGCCCTTCATGTCCAGAGAAAGAGCAGTTTGTGCCAACGCAAAAAAAAACAAATATCCACTTCACCGCGTTATTAAATCAACTACTGAATCCTACAATCTCTTTTCTTAAAACAAGTGAATGAATCAGAATGAATCTCCTATGAGATTTTTTTTCTGTTTGCAGTGCAAATCAACATTCAACTCGATACAAGTTGAGTGATCTGCCTTCTTCTGCCTTGTTTCAAGATATTGATACCTGGTGAAACAAGTGAAACTGCATGGGAAACAAGTCGTATGATCTCATCCCATTGGCAGAGTAGGACATTTCAAAATGGTCTGGCTTGATTGCTGGAAAATTCCTTTCTTTTCAATTTATACCTATCTAATTGGTAAAAAAAAATATTTTAAGAATTGAACATATGTTCAAAGTCTTCAAGACTTTGGTCTGGTTTACCCTCATTTTCCCTGAGTAAGTAAGGTGTAATTTTAGCAATACATTGTAATGCATTTTATCGTGAATATTCCAAAAGCCATTGGCCAGATGCAGTCTATTTTAAGACCAACTGTGTAACCCTCAACCATATGTCAAGCATAAAATAACAGCTGGTGAAAATGTAATTTACTGTAAGGTAATACCTTCTAAACCATAGCCATTAAGTTTAGTTAGGCTGTACATTGATATTTATAGTGTTAGGATTGCCCACTCTCTCACACTCTCATTGCACAAGAGGAAAATGATGGATTTCAGTCCTTTTATAATATGGTTAACCCGAACCATAATCCTACAGAGCTCAATTTTTCAATAAAAGTAAAGAGACCAGGGTTTTCAATAACTTTGTCATACTAGCTAACAATGAAATGTAATTAAAAAAAAGGTTCAATAAATGATTTCACATGTTTTTTTTGCTCACATCTCTGTTGGCTCATAAAAGCCACCAATGTGCTAAATTTGTTTATTCTATTGTGATTTGGTAATAACTGTGTCTGTATCTGCTGCACATTTTGCACAAGATTGAAGATTTCATACTTGCAGTTTGCCAGCAGGAAGAAGTCTGCAACTGAGCACCATATGGCAAAAATATTCAACACTGTAACTTTTTTGGGAAAACAAAAGACTTAAAAGTGCCTTTAGCCTTTTTCTCTGCAGTATGTTTACTAGTCATATTAAATCACAGGCGATGGA
>NW_027283045.1:25000-38087 GCF_046629955.1 Centroberyx affinis | reverse complement strand
GTTTATACTGAAGAGGCCAGGGAGCAGCCAATCCTCAGCAGTCATTATTCTCAATAGAAACCTCATCTCTCAGTGCTATGACCTGACCTCCACACTCACACTGTGTTTGTGTGTGTATGTGTGTGTGTGTGTGTGTGTGTGTGTGTGTGTGTGAGTGACAATATATGTGCTACATATGTGACAAAGTAGAGAAAGCAGGAGAGAGAAAGAGTGCAACACAAGAGAAAAATATACAGCGAAAGAGATGGATTTGGGGGATGACGCGAATGGATGAGGCGTGAATGGGGGTCCCAGGGTGAGACAGAGACTCGACACCTCATTATTCAGCTCTTGGAGGGTGTGTGTGTGTGTGTGTGTGTGTGTGTGTTGTGATGGAGGGCAGGGGGTTCAGGGATGCCAGCTGTCTGGTGAGTTCAACGAACACCCAAACACACACACACACACCCACACACACACACACACAAACCTCCTTGCCCAACGTGTTTGTTCTCATGGCGATCTTCTTCATCTCTCCTAAATGTTGTTGCGTGGTTTGCATGTTGTTCACAGCGGCCCAGTCTGGCATCACACACCTGAACTGAAACTGGTCAGGTGTGAAATGAGATACAGCTTGAAAACAGATCTGATTCCAGGAACCTGTGTTAGTTAAGCATGATGGATTTGTCTGCGCTCTTCTTCTGTGGTGTTCGTACATGAAGAAACAGCTGAATATGAGCATCAGTCCAGACTTCATTTTGTTCGTCTAGGGTTTCCAAGCATGAGGAACCACTGGTTGTTAAATGTCAACATCCGTCTCCTTCTACCCATAATCCCTTTCATTTTAGGGTCGTTTCCTGTAGTTGGTTGGATTATGTTCTCACTCCTAAAGCGCATTTGATAGTCGACCATAATGTAAACGTGATCTAAAGCACGAATGTAAACAATGCGCTTACATTTACGTTTTTATACTTCTGCGTTGATGTGAGCTTAGCATGTTGTTGAAATCCAGAACACAGGATGGTATATCGCACCACAACGAAACATAGAAGAAGAGAGGAACAGGAAGCAGACGTGACGACAATCACTGGTCCACACAAACCAAACCGGTCCACTGTCAACAGACTGGAAAATGGTAAAACTCAAAAACTCTGTAAAGCTGACAGGTATAAAGAGATATATGTATAAACAGTGCTGTCCATTTAGCTCAACCCTGTAAATTCCCAAATTCTATTCTAATCTAATGTATCTACCTTGTAGACACTCAAACACACACAACACACAGTTTACATATTAGAGAGAAATATTTGTCCTGTCAGTTCCCAGTAGGTTCATCACAACAAGCCCTCCAAACCATACAACCAAATAGGTTGTTTGTTCCTACCCTCTCTAATACGACCCACAGGAGCGTTTCCTAAATTAGCGCCCCTACCGGCGGCAGGAGATGGCAACAAGCGTTTCCAACGTGATCTCACAAAAATATGTGAAATGAACATGACCTCGATGAATTTGAAAACGTTCCTCCGCCACAAATTGAATTACGTCCCAAAGGTCGGTTAATGGTTAAATTTAGGCAATTAAAACAAGTTTGGTTAAGGTTAGGGTTATGGTTATGGTTAGGTTTAGGCAAATAAAACAACTTGCGTTATGGTTATGGTTAGGCAACTAAAACAACTTGGTTAAGGTTAGGAAAATGGTTTGGTCATGGTTAAATAAAAAAAAAAAGAAAATGTGACTCACGGTTGTATGTCCTTTGGAAACGCTGGGAATCGAACCCCGGTTGCCGACATCGAAGGCAAACGTATACGCCCATCCACAAAAAATCCCACCTACATGTAAATACCACTAGGAGGTCCATGTGAATGGGTGTTTGTATTTACAGAAAATCCGATATGACTCGAACGCAGCATCAGAGTACTTGAATGGTCCACTTGCCAACTACTAGTTAAAAAAAAACACTAGGAAAAAAAAAAACCTAGAACAATAAGAACCAGGTCAAAAATAACTGAAATTTTTGACTATCCTCTTGGGATAGTTGGGCCATATATTATCTTTATTATTATTTATTACGCTGTGATATAGTACAACTCTACCATATACATGATATCTATTAGATTGTTTTTCTTTGAGACTATTATGAATATGTCAGGTGGCAGGTGGTCAGTATGTGGTGGGGCATTACATGTTATGTTGTATAAGATTATACAGTTTTATATTGTACTTGACCATGTTAGATATATTTGGGCACGAGACATGAAAGGCACAATGATATTTTTGTATATACACATACCAGTATGTCTGTGCGTTGATTGTTTTTTTATTTATCTGCAAATTGTAAATGCCTATTTATAATCCATAATTTGATTTGTCAGCCCAGGGTGTACCTTTTCTTATTATTATTTTATTTTATTTTTTTATTCATTTATATATTTTTTTTTTCTTTTTTTTGTACCGTCATGTCTTTTTTCTTTTTTTTTCTTACACGTCTGTATGTCTATTGTTAAACTGCAAAAAAATATATATATATAAAAAAAATAAAATCAATAAAAAATAACCAGAATTATCCTACTCAGCAAAACAGGCATGACACTTTCGGTCTTTTCCCTTCTTACATGACCCAGAAGGCAGTCTGAGGAGTCTGAATCCATATCAATACACTGGGCTGATCAATTATTGATCAGATCATTGACCTCCACTACACCACTTCCTAGTCTCTGTGACACCACTTGACCTTTTTGTAGCTCTGGGCCGCTTTTAGATCAGAGACAAATACTATGGGGTCAAACCAAATTCTGAAGGTGACGATCCAATCTGAGATTTAAAGACGATACTCTAGTCGTATCCTTATGAAGAATGTTCTTCCCAAGTTGTCTTTTTCTCAATGATGTGAAAACGAGGGCTGAAGATACAGTATATAAGAATACAACAGTGCAAACTTGTGTTTTTTTCATACATTTTTGTATGAACTTTTAAAGCATGATTTACCCTGTTAAACTTGAACATTATATTAGGCTACTTACACTGAGCTAGTAATAAAATATGCTAATGAGCACAAATTTGTGATTTTTATGCTTTAGCCAATATAATTTTAGAGCATGATCTTCCTCATTAAACTTGAACATTACATTACTTATTCATAGTATTCTGTTACATCACCACACAACGATCTTGGTAGGAAAATAACAGGCGATTGTAATAAATTAACAGGTGATTATAATCAAATGACAGGCACAGTCAATGAGCTGTGTATTGTAAAGCACCATATTGGTAGGAAAGGCAGGTGACATGATGGGAATACTATGAATACTGAGCTAGTAAAATATAAAATATACAAAAGAACACAACCTTGTCTAGGCCTATACATTTAGAGCATGATCTGCCTTGTTAAACTTGAATATTACGTTATCTGTATTGGGCTAGTAATTATTTGTCCGGGCTAGTAGAAACTACACTTTACTAGCCCAGACATGACACCACACAAGGGGGGTGGAGAGGACAGCGCTTGAATAAAATGTGAAATAATTCAGCAGTAGGTCCAACAAACTGTTATTTATTCCAGAATTTGTAGATTTAAAGAATGACTGACCTTGTTAAACCTGAACATTGTTTTACGTCAATATTACATTATCTGTACTGGGCTAGTAATCATTTGTCTGGGCTAGTAGAGACTTCACTCAACTGACCCAGTGGGCTAGTGCCCCAAATCCTTAATTACCATCCCTGACGTGAATGACATGAAGGTGAAAAATTCATATTTGTCAACAAAACATTCAAAGAACTTCTTCAGACTATTTGTGGAGATTCAGAAAAGATTAGTAGACAGTCTCATTTAACACCCACCTGACCTCATGTGACATAGACAGAGGGGTTAAGCTCCTCTCTTTTTTCCTCACAGGTTCTGAGATCAGATCCCAACCGGCCAGACCAGAGCAGATGAGCCAAACTGATCCATTATTTATTAGCCGGCAGCTCAATCAGTGTCGGATCGATTAAAGGTCCTGTTTTTACAGCAGGCAGTCAGACCGGGCTGATAAATATACCCCAGAGAGAGAGATGGAGAGAAAGGTTGGATGGACGGAGAGAAACAAGGGAGAAAAATACCAAGAAGGTAGAGGAAGGGAAACTGAAGTTTTTTTGGTGTCACTTCACCTTCACATGGTTCATGTCTTCCTCCTCACTGGCTGTCTGAGTTACTGGGACATGGTTGATATCTTCCTCCTCACTGGCTGTCTGAGTTACTGGGACATGGTTGATATCTTCCTCCTCACTGGCTGTCTGAGTTACTGGGACAAAGTTTTTGAGTTCTTACCTGCATTTGTGCGAGTCCCCAACACACACACACACACACACACACACACACACAATTAGAATCCCGTCTCTTCATACAAATACCTGGGTGTTATGATAGATGCCACCCTATCATGGACTCCTCATATAGAATTTATTTGTAAGAAGATACAGCAGCGCATTTACTTTCTTCGTAGACTCAGATCTTTTGGAGCCAGCAGCCGGATTATTTTCCTGTTTTTTAAATCAGTTATTCAGAGAGTCACGCTGTACTGTAGAACGGCCTGGTTCAGCAGTCTTATCTGTGAAACTTAAAACTAAACTATATAATCAAACCCGAATTTGTGCGAAGATTATTGGCCAACCTGTGGCACACTCCCTTCACGCAGCTCACAGTAAGAGCATGCTCAGACTTGCTAACAGCATCTCTTCTGACTCCTCGCATGTTTTAAACGGAGAATACCAACTTCTGCCCTCCAACAGGTGATTTAGAGTCCCTCAGTTTAAACGCAACAGACTGAAGAATTCTTTCATATATCAGTCTATCCTGTTGCTAAACCAAAATCAGTGTGCTGCCAACTGAGATCTGAATCCAGAGTGATATGTATGATTATCATGATTGTTTCATGTGTTTTCTACATCTATGAAAAGTGTCATATGTGTAACTGTATGTTTAATCTGTGTGTTAATTTCTTGAACAGAATTGCCTAAAACGAATTTCAGTGTAAACTGACGATAAAGTTGCATTGTATCGTATTGTTTCTTTAGAAAAGTTGAAATTGTTAAACAGTGATTTTCTTAACGTTGACTGTAACTGTTTCCACTTATTTCTCTTTGGTTGTTGATTGTTTGCTGTGCGGAAACGTGTGAATGAACTTCTATGTCTTTTTTTTATATCTGTACTGTTGTTAGCAGGTCTCTCTTGAAAAATAGATCTTGATCTCAATGAGAATTCCTGCATAAATAAAGGAAATATACACACACACACACACATACACACAAACACCATAACCACAGTCAGCCACAGTGTTCAGATTCTGACTTATGAGCCACTTTTGTGTGTGAAAGAATTACATACAACACTTGATTTAAATGGACTATGTGCAGAGTGTAAACAGTGTTTCATTGCCCTCTGCAGGTTAAGTCAAATAAAAACACCTAAAATAGATAAATAAATAAAAATCAGAAAAGGAGTACATTTAAAACCAATAATGAGCACTAGCCCACAAAGTAATATACAGTAAAGGACAGGTTTTACAAAGGTTTTATTTAATCATAATGATAGACGGGTATCATTTTTCAATGGAGCTCTTCACTGATGATGGTGAATGGAGATTGATGATTCTCTGAGGAGTGATCAAAGACCCCCACATCGCCACACACACACACACACACACACACACACACACACACACACACACACATACATACAGAAGTCCCTTGTCCCTTTATTCCTCTCCAAGTCACATCAGCTTGCCAGCTTTGTCTGCTACACATCTCACCGTATGCCCCGCCATCTGGGACAGTCTTCTCCTCCCTTTGTTTCATCCTTCTGTTATCTCTCTCTCTCTCTCTCTCTCTCTGTCTCTCTCTCTTCTCTCTCGCTCTCTCTCTCTCTCTGCTTTTCGTTTCATCCCCCAACTTTTTCTGTTTCTCTAACCTCATTTCCTCATTTCCTGTCATCTGAGAAAAGTGTTTTTTTTTTATTTTTAACAGTGAATCTCATCCGCATAATGTTGTGTTGTGTCTCAGGTGAGCTCACTCTCCTTCTGGGGACTTGGCCGTTGTCGATGAGCTCCCCCTTTCCTTTCCTTTGTAAGGCTCTCTATCTTCTCCCTGGAAACATGTTAATTGCTTCTGGACACTGATCAGTGGTCATTAGACAGGCTTGTATTCACCATAACAGATGCTCAGTCATAGTGTAGCATTTGTTGGATGTTTGTTTTCGCTCTTTCTTCACTTTTCCTAAGAGGCCCATCAAGGCGCACGGCATCATCAATCAGTACAGTGTATCTTTTAGGTATAAGGAATATATTAAAACTTAAGCATATGATGCAGCTGTGTTATTGACTTACTTAAGTAAAAGTAGCCACGCCATAATGGAAAAATATTTCATTAAAAGTAAAAGTTCTGCATTTAAAAGTTTACTTAAGTAAAAGTATAGAAGTATTAGCAGGAAAATGTACTTAAGTATCAAAAGTAAAAGTCCTCATTCTTTCAGAGTGTTAAATTATTGAAGCATTAACCTGTAAGAAGTATTTTAATGTTGGTCTAACTGCTCCATATACTGTTGGGGAGTTTAAACTCTAAAAATGCAACATATTTTATGAACTTGTTGTATGTTTTGCATGTAAAACCTTATTCTGAAAAGTAACTAGTAACTCCAGCCGGCAGATAAATGTAGTTGAGGAAAAAGTAAAAGATTTCCCTCTGAAATGTAGTGGAGGAAAAGTAGAAGGTCTCACAAGATGGAAATACTTCAGTGAAGTGCCAGTGCCTCTAAATTGTACTTAAATACAGTAGTATACCTGAGTAAATGTACTTATAGTTAGTTTCCACCTCTGGTTACTGAACAGTCACCAGTTCTTGTCTCACCTCATATATTCACTCTTCTCACCCTTGAAAAAGTTTTTATTTTCAACACTTCCTTGTATAAGTTTGGAACAACACACATATGTCCCACTTTTTTTAACAAAACATTATGTTAATAGCGTGCGTAATTGATGTTATGCTTCGTCCTCAGCCTGTTGTCTCCGGACACAATGCCACCACGCCACCACGACCTGAGAGGCGTTTCCTAGACGACAGGCATGACATGGGTAATGATGACTGATGATGTCACATTGTGGTGTGGTTGTCAGGGTGATGAGTCAAACCACCTAATGAGGGCTAATCCAAGTCTACAGATCATAGTGTTGTGGATGAAGGCCAAGCAGAGGCTGTTTGTAAACACCGGCATCAGAGAGGTCGTTCATTTCAGCCTGTGCAGAAAATTAAAGTCATCAGTCACACCTCATTCCTCCAAAACTCAGCTTTTAAAGGATAACTTCAGCGATTTTAGACCTATGTATAATTTGTGTCTTACATACTTGTAGGACTTGGACCCACAGAAAATATTGACTCCAGAGTCAGCTGTCGGTTGAAACAGCGAGCTTTGTTGCCTCTTGCGGCTGACAATGAGTCCTAACAGGGTTTGTCAAAATATCTCCAAAAAAACTCCACAAGAGGCTCCATAGGGGAGTTGAGAGGAAACACGACACAGTTCCTCCGTTACACAACTTTCACTAATCAGGAAATCACTTGAACTATTTTTCTCTGCTGCAGCACAGACCGCTGTGGGAAAGGCGGTTCCTGGCGGAGTGATCTAGTTTTGGACGGTCAGGTCAGATTGTAAACAGTAGAGTTCGGTAGAACACGATCTACTGAGTGGAAACCATGTGCTGCTTTCCGGGCCGTGGACAGAAATACGTCAGCCGGTCACCAAATCGTTTTCACAGACTGGATTTTTTGGAGATATTTTGACAAACCCCGTTTGGACTCATTGTGGCATTAAAATAGAATCATAACCACAAAATAAGACATAAATTACCACTTTTCTGAAAATGTAATTGTCGTCAGTTTTGTTTCCTTCATGGTGATCACTGCATTAAGCTCATAGTTAACAAAACCTTTAATTTAGGCATATGGAACAAGATTATAGCTTAAGGTTAACTGTAAGGCTCAGACAACCTGAAACAGTTTCCAAGTTGAAGCCACTAACCATAGATGTTATATAAATGAGAGATATATTTGAATGGGTTTGGTTAATCAATATATGGAAAGATAGCAGACTACCAGCAAAATGTATCTTAAACTGATACAACAAAGAAGGTCGCAGGTCGCAAGATGATTTATAGGATACGAAAAAACGTATTTCTGTTATACAAATTCATTTTTAAGTCTATTTATTTTCTGTTTTTATCTATTTCTGCTTTTATCTTGTGAAATAGTGAATCGTTTTCATCCTCTCTGTCTCCTCTGATAATCAAATGAAACAACCTGAAAAGGGAAAATCATTCTCTGGTTGGACTGTTGTGAGTAGACATTACTTCGTTTTAAGGGGTCGCAAAGGAGAACCACTGCACATACAGTAGCTCATGAACGCAGCATCAGCCCCACCGCCGCTTGATAACTCTGACCCATAATCCACCTCTCCTCTCCTAGGCAAGGCAAGGCAAACTTTATTTATATAGCACATTTCATACACAAGGCAAATACAATGTGCTTCATATAAAACAGAAAAAATACATAAAATGACATTAAAAACGAAAAGAAAGAAAGATGTTGAGCAGTCACTCTCACACTGGTGACACCTCTGGTCAGCCAGTATAACTTCTCTGAGAGTGACTCCCTCAATTCTTCCTCTCAAAAGGAAATCAATTTAGATGAGATCTTGAAGGATTCTTCGAAGGATTCTTCGAAGGAGCCTAGAGTCTTTCCAGTGGTCTTACCCCACCCTATAGGCAAGCCCCACAGCCCCTATAGGACTTGTAAATGTTCCTGTAGAACAATGCACAGATCATCTAAACAATTACAATTGTAAACTTCAAGAAATCCTTCAATTCTCAATACAGGTTTGAGGATCCCGTCAGAGTGGATAAAACTACTCACCAGAGTTCCTCTAGACTCCTGTTGGGATCCTGTTTGTGACGCCAATTTATGAATAAGTTTGCATAAAATAGGTAAAACATAAATAAAAGAAATAAAAGAAATAAATAAAGATAACACCTGTTACATCTACATACAGGGGGGACAGGGGGATCTGTCTAACAGCCTATTTTTTAGCCCAGTCCCGCCACGTCCACCTTGACATAGACTGGCGTTTGTAACCTTTGCATCTAACAGGAGTGATACTGTTGTTATTCTAATCATTTCTAAGAGGCATGTGCCCCCTCAAATTTCACACAACGCCTCTGCTGCTAACCCACCTAAAATAATTTCATAATGGCTTTCAGTGGAGAGTTTTAGTGTCCCATGATGGTCTAAATGCTGTTTCAGAAGCTTTTCAACGCTGACAAGAAAACATTTTTGGGGAATTTTTTGGCATGAAAATTATTAAAAGGTATTTAATATTGGTACATATCGGGTATTGGCATCTTAACGGCCTTCAAAAACCCATGTTGGTCAAACCCTTGTCAAAAGTCATGCACATTAGATCCAATTAGATACAAGAATCTACAGGACACTGACATTGCATTTTGTAATTATATTATAAGCTTTTTTCATGTTTTGCATCTTCTTATGTTTCTATGTCTTTATGTTTTATACAATTGTCTTGTTTGTAAATCTATATTGATTGTGTTGAAGCCAAAGACAATTTTCCACATCGTGGACAATAAAGTAACTAACTGACAATATGCCATAGCTACACCTCTTTAGAAGCTGGAAGGAAGGAAGATGAACATGATCAATCTAAAGTTCAACTCAACTCCAACAATGAAAACTTGGCTGGTAAATCCCCTGTCAATGATGGCCTCCTCGCTCACGAAGATTTCTTCATTTCTGGGTCATATCCATTAAGAGCAGGCAGTCGGCCTCATCAACTGATGATGAGACCGCCGTCTGATTAGCGCATTAACGTCCAGGTAGAATATATTATATTAGAATGGTATCTCGCTCTGAGTGACCACAGTAGTCATTAATGTCCTGATACCCAAAGGGGTGTATCTCTCCTCCTCTGCCTCTCATCCGCCCTGCTCCCTCCCTCTCCGTATCATATTGGTAATGTCCATCAGTAAAAGGCGTAATTATCTTCTTACCCCCCAGGATTGTTCGACGGACGGACAGGTAGGAAGATATCATGTCCCAGGTATATTAATAGGTCGATATTATAACAGGTTTTCTTCATTTATCACACGTACCGGTCTCCAGAGCTCACCTCGTGTCTCAGTCCCATGTCTCCAGGCTCATGATGAATGTCCTGATTTTGTTCTACAATGCGGACAGTCAGGTTAACACTATTGTAGAGCAGAGCCTCCATTTATTTAGACTTATAAAAATTTCCAAGCGTATAGATTCTTGATTCTTAGTTCGCAATATCTGTATTTATTCTCTGTTTCTGTAAAGCACTTTGTAACTGTGTTTTAAAATAAGTGCTATATAAATAAAGTTTTACTTACTTACTTACTGTATGTGGCTGTGTGATAAGACACTAATAACACTCAGTTAGCTGGGCAATAAAAGGCGTGTTTGATCACATGCAGGACAGGTAAATGCACATGCCTGCCTGCTTTCACTCACACACACACGCACACACACATATGCACGCTGACATACATAAACAAAGAGAGAGGGAGATACTGGCTCATATGTCATTCATCCAGATGGAGCCTTTCACTGGGCCTTTTAACTGTCACTAGATACCATGAAAACATAGCACACACATGCACACACACACACACACACTCACACACACACACACGCACAGTAAAACATTTTCGACCACAATGACAGTCATTCTCCATCCATTAGTTCTATAATTCACACATGAGAATATCATTTATCATTTACTCACAGCATTATTGTATCCTAACAGTATCAGGATGCTGCGCGATGGTCAGAGAAAATACTAAAAGCTTTTACTTTCTGCAATTTGATACATTCTTACATCTTCCGCTGCATCAAGCAAAATTAATGCAGAAAGTGGAAAGCATTACGCAATCCAAAGCATATCAGCTACATTAGACTGTATACAAACACACAGTGTGTTTGTCTGTTCTGTGTTTTGAATCACAATTAGAATGGGAATCGGAATAATTTAAGCTGACAAAACAATAAATGTGTAGGAGTTTGTCTAGCTGACATTGATGCAGAAACGTACTGACAGCTCACACATGGCACAAAGACAACAGGAACTCATATGAAGTGCAAAAGGACAGTGCAAGACATACCATGGAAAGTTTGCATGCATATACAGTACTGTATGTAGAGTCACTTCTATGGGCAGTATAGACACACGACATAAATATACATACAAGTCAAGTCAAGTCAAAGTTTATTATAGCCCGATATCACAAAATATGTCTCAAAGGACTGTACATAAAATAAAACAATAATGAGCAACATTAGCAAAATATATAAAAATATATAAAAATGTACAAAGTGACATACATATAAAACATTATAAACAAAATATTTGAAATATTTAAAAATATAAAAAGTGAGGCAAAATACAACAATACACAATATGCTCATAAATCTCCTGTACAGTCATACCTGGATACAGATGAAAAATGTGTAACATACAGTACATATACGTAACCATGCGCACATAAAACTGAATATAAGCTGGATAACTGTCGTTTAGTATTTAGGGCAGACTAAATGTGGTTGAAGGCTAATGCGAATAGATGTGTTTTGAGTTTACTTTTGAAGGAGTCAATCGAGCTAGCCTCTCGAATTTGGATAGGAAGGCGATTCCAGAGAAGAGGGGCTTGGTAAGAGAAAGCCCTGCCACATACTGATGTTTTTTTTTTTTTTTAAGTTTATTGAATTTTAAATTTTCAGTAAACATACTGATGTTTTATTTATTTTTGGAATAGTCAGGAGTCCGGCATTTTGTGATCGTAGAGCCCTAACAGGTATATGAGGAGTGACTAGAGGTGATAAGTAGGATGGTGCAAGTCTGTGTAATATTTTATAAGTTAAAAGTAGAACTACGAACTATGGGTCAAGGTTTGTCAATTTTCAGTCAAAAAAATTTCAATTTTAGACAGTTTTATTGTCCCAGATGAGTGATTTGTGCTGCAGCAAGTATAAAACACATATCACAACATAAAACATATAGTATCACATAGAAACATTAAAAGAAAGTGACAAAAGTGACTCACACCACTGCACCAAAGTTCATTCCTGATCCATGAAAATAGGCACATGTGTCCATTCAGGCCCACGTGGCTTACAACAAAATCACATACATCAACAACAGTCCCTACAAGGCTGAACCATGTCATCGTCAACAGCATCATCGACATCATCGTCACCATCATCACAGGAGTAGAAAGTAACCTCAGTGACATCATCAAACAACATTATCTTGCCAGTATAATTATACAGTTCATCAACATCCTGGGTGAAAGACTAAGGGAACATTCACAAAAAGCATGTTTAGAGCGGTTTAGTCGAACTCTGGAGGCTTTCCTCCTTTAGTTCAGTTTGTTTGTCCAGATGAGAACAATGACATTTGAACTCTGGTGTCACCGAACTGTAGTGTGTGGTGACACCAGTGAGAGAGAAAGTAATTGAAATAGCTACACGAAACAAAAAGGTTTTATGAGTGTAAGGAGGCGGATGTTGACATCTGATAGCCAGCAGCTCCTCATGCTTGGAAAGCCCAGCAGAACAAAATGAAGTGAGGGCAAACTTGTAGTCAAGAAAAAAGTGAAATGGCTTCTCAGTATATTAAATTACATTAAGTACATTTGAGTGTGTGTGACTTTTATTCACAAGCCCTGGTCTGCTTGTAATTGGGTGGAGAGAACCTAAATGAAACAAATCTAAAAATGCAAAACAGTGAACTTCTCCTCTGCGGTTCAGAACAAAGAAAACAAACTCTAGGTGTGATTGCACTCTAAATTTCTAATTTCTTCCTGTTGCTTGCATTTCTCCATTTCACATAATAGCTCTTAGCCTAAATGGGCAATAACACTTTGTAAAACCATCTTGAGCTTGTGAGAACACTCTATTTAACAACGTAAAACAGAATGTAAGCTTGTAAAATCAGAATGGAGTTTCAGGTTTATGTAGCCCCTGGAGAAAGAAAGAACTAAATCACACTATATTATCT
>NW_027283045.1:5000-20000 GCF_046629955.1 Centroberyx affinis | reverse complement strand
TGGGTCCTCAGTAATATAACCGCCAAGTGTGAAGTAGATTGGACAAACGGTTCTCGAGACATGCGACGGACACACAGACAGACAGAGATTCCTTGCTTTTTTTCTATTTTTACATTTTTCTATGCAGTGGAGAACACATACATTTGGTGCGTGACCACATGCAGAAAAAACACATTAACATAGGCATTAAATAATCTGGTGCAAAAATGAAAATATGAGTTCCAATTGTTGTTTTTTTAATTTATTTATGTAGGTCTATTGTATGTGCATTGTATGTGTGTATTGTATATGCACTAGCTGCATGTACTGAATGTGATGTATGATGAATGTGATGAGCACTGTGTGTGTCAGTATGTATGTTGTCTCTGCATCAATGTCACCGAGGCAAAATCCTGTACATTTATTGGACCTGGCAAATAATGTGATTCTGACTCTGAAGCCTGAAGGAAAATACTGTAACTGCAGCCAGTCTATCAGTCTGATCTCTGCAGCACTAGCCAAACACTGGCCTCATTTCCACCAGGGACTAACAGGGTAAATTGTATTAATTGTTGTAATTATTCACCCTTTATTTATCCAGGGAAAGGTGAGTTATATTCTTTTTATCTTCAACACCCAGCTTCACATTTACAGTTACACACATTCACAGCTGGAGCAGCTGTTACATGCAGGTGCCTTGCTCAAGTGCAACTCGGTGGTAGTTTGTGAGGGAGGGGAGATTATTTCTCATTCAGTTTCCCCATCTATGAGAGCATCAGCTAAATATTTCAAACATGCAACGTTAATAAACAAGATGTTGATGAGGTCTTAATAGATTACTTTAGGGACAGCAACATTCTTCTCACAATTCAATGTCAAACTGGTGTGAATACAGCTAAATTAAATGTCAAATGAAGAACCACATTTCAAACTTTGGTGGTTCCAGTCAAAAAAAATATCTAGATTCCTTACAAATGGTAGCCTATTAAAATTGTGGACATGGATTGTGATGGGGATTCATCTCTCATCTAGTCTAGACCAATTCATCACCATGGACAGCGCACCTCACACCCTGGTGGTTTGATAATAATAATGTGACACTTTATTGATTCCCAAAAGGAAAATCTCTTTTCGCTTGAGCTCTCCACAGGGAGGT
This sequence comes from Centroberyx affinis, assembly GCF_046629955.1. Taxonomy (NCBI): domain Eukaryota; kingdom Metazoa; phylum Chordata; class Actinopteri; order Beryciformes; family Berycidae; genus Centroberyx; species Centroberyx affinis. The sequence goes on along the minus strand of NW_027283045.1, from coordinate 18,865 downwards.
CAGAGGTCAGAGGTCAGGGTCAGGGTCAGCTTCAGAACAGCAGGCCTGAAGCTGGTGGGGACTTGATGTCTTTCTCAGGGACACAAGCTGGGTCCTTTAGTTGAGGGACTGTCTCCCTACTCTCTTGCTGTCTGTTTTTTTGTTATAACTGTATTTATTAATTTTCACAATTTAATACACTCAATACAATTCCAAAAAGGGTTGTTTTTTTTCCATGAATGCTGGACACGTATGAGCGTTCTTGCTCTGGGATGTGGCCTTCAGCAACTAACAGAAGAGGATGTCACTCTCACAGTGAGATCGTGGCCCGTGCTCAAGTCACTACAAATTTTAATTTAGTGTACCAGTTATCCTAAGCATTGTAGGGCATGAAGTTATCCTGCTCCTAAAGCCACTGATAGACAACCATTAAAGGTTAAATGTGTAATATTTCTGCTTTACTGAAGCATAATATGACTAGTAAATATCAGCAGGTTCCTGAATGGTAGTGAGTGAAACAAAGTGAACAGCACACTGCAGTGATTTCTGCATTCAAAAACACAGCAGCAGGACGAGGCTGATGATGTTGTTGTTGTTTGAAGGCCCTCCTACCACAGTGTTGGACCCTCCCATGCCCCTACAAAAGACTAATTAGCTTTCTAGCTAACCAACAGCAAAAATAAGTGGCTTGTACAGTTTTGTCATTACTGAATATGTTAGCTGACCTCGCTAGAAAAGTCTCCTACATGTTTTCTAATTCATTATTTTGTTATTGTGTTCAACGTTAGCCTTCGTTACAGCTAACGCCTCCGCACAGCTTCTAGAGAGAACGTCAGGCCAAAGGTCTGTTCAAAAATCAGAAAAAAAATAATTACACATAGACCCTTTAAGCCAGGAGTCTGTCAAGGTGGGAGTTTCCAGCCCAGGAGCAGAAACCCCCGCAACAGTTTATTACAACGGTTAGTCATTCCTTCTGGCATGCATTATGTTCATTAACCAAAGCCTCCATTATGGGAACAGCTTCAGTTCGGGGACCCCAGATTTTAATAAACTGATCTGGCTTCCCTCTGACATTGTATTGATCTTCAGTATGAGAGTATTTAATTCCACCATTGTTTAACACTTGGGGTGCAGTAGATTCATAATATAAATTGTTGCTGCTGTTATGACCAGGGAAATAAACTTTTTTTTTGATTAATAGAGAATTCAATCAGCAGTTTTGTAACACCCAGTATAGCTATGTGGGGTTCCATATAACTCTGTTTGCACATTAATACATTTCCAGTAAGGAAATTCAGCTGATCTGGTGGATCAAGCTCAAACTGCTGCAAGCTTTGTGGAATATAATACAGTATGTATGATGTAAGACATTATATTGAATCAATCTCTGGTCAATAAGGTCTGTGAGATTTTCATCAAATCCACCCAATACGCAACACTATATTATCCTTTGGTGTTGGAGTTAATTCCCTTTGCAGTTATCAGATTACTTATAATATTTCCTGTACGACTTTAATTTAATCTAGGGAAGGAGATTTCAATGTTATTATAGTATTAGTTTCTTATCTGTATGTACTTGAGGTAACTGAAATGTGCAACAGATTATAGCTTGATAGATAGATGACAGTGATAATAGTTCATCATTACACCATCTTGACAAAGATCCTGAACCTCTCTGATGCCATTTTGTCTCCATTTACTTGTTACTCCATGTACTACTTACTCAGGTTGTTCCATAAGTGAGTCTCCAGAAACATCTTGCCATGTATGCCTGTCAATTTATGACACTCCTGCCAACATTTATATATATGGAGTATGATTGGGTTTTTCCAGAGAGCCAGCATACAGCAGGTTATTCAGAAGAGTAGGTTCGACCAGTTGCTGTTCTATGGGCATCCAAACTGGTTTAACCCCATCCAAATTAGACAAATTTATATCTGTTTATCACTTAACAACTTTAATTTAAAGATCAAAATGTTTTACCTCTGGTCTTAGCCTAGATCTCAGAATGGCCAGGAGTGCCTTGCTTGAATTCTTGCTCATGCGGCATTAAAATATCTGAGCTAGGGAGCCACATATGCTACTGATCTAAGATTGAATCCTGCCAGAAATGTCTCTGCTGTGCCCCCACTACTCTGTCACCCTCTGTGCTGTCGGACTGAATAAAAAATGCTAAGGGTGAGTGTGACTGCCTAATTGGCTTTAAGAATTAAACAAGCAAAAAAAATCCCAAAAAGATCAAAACTTACCCAGGGGTAAGGTTATGGAGTTATTACTAAAATGTATAACTAAAAGCATCTACAAATAGCATACACAACATTATGTGAGACCAAGGAATTCTGTGAAGTGTGACAGATGTTGATTTGAGTTCTTTAGCTGGTTTCTTGGTCTGTTAAAAGGTCTGCCAGAGTTGCATTGTCTAAAACGTTTGTCAGTAAACAAGTGGTGCTAATGTGTGTGAGATGCATAAACGATTATCTTGGCTAACTGTGGAGGCTAAATTAAAATCTACTCTTCTGTTATTCATGCAAACTGTCATCTGGAATAATACACTACACTTCTTTTGTGAAAAACTAGTATATGCTGTTTTTTTGTCATGAGTATATGACACGTCAAGTGAGTACTGGTCATCTGGTAGGACCTAGTCCATGAACAAATTGTATGATGATAACTGTTCTTTATAGAGGTTCTTCTGCCTGGAATATGCTCCCCACCCACATCAGACAGATCAAAAACAGATTTTCTTTCAAAAAGTCACTAAAACAAAAATTGATGAATCTCAAATAGCTGTTATTGTGTTGTTGCTGTTTTGGAACCTTTTTATTTGTTTTTATTTATTTTTTTGGTGCCGTGTGTTTGTGACAATTTTGCTTTTGTTTCCATTATAGGTTACTGCTATTTATTGTTTTATGTGTAGAGTAATTCCATTTATTTTCTGATCTTTATATTTGGCTTATATGGCTTTTTCTTGTTGATACTGTGTGATTTCAAATTGTCTTTTTATTGTTGTTGTTTTTGTGTGGACCCCAGGAAGACTAGCGACCACTTTGTGGAAGCTAATGGGGATCCATAAAAAGAATAATAAAGAATAAGTCATGGTGGTGGCTGACATAATCATTTGAACAGTGTGAACAGTAATGGAGATGGGACATATATTGTACCTTGTACCACTGACAAATTCATACTGATGCCTGTCAGTGAGAGTTTTTTGTCCACTGTAGGACTGTTTCATTAACACCCATTTGTCTCACTTTCATCGCCAGAGTATTAAAATCAGGAAAAAAGGTGAATTATGAGGTGCAGGGGTTTCCTGATCAAGAATATTCCAGTGAGACTCTCCACTCCCTTTTTGCTTTCCAAGCCAATTTCAGTACATCATGTTGCTGTGGGTCTTTAGTCTTAAATGGAATAAGACAATGCCGTACAGTCAAAGGATTTCATGTCTGTTCAACTTAATGCTACTTGTGTGAAGTCATTCAGCTCAACAGGATTTTACTGGATGGGAAGTGGTTTAATGTCATTAATCATACTGAATCAGTCTGTAGTCGAGGGGTTTAACAGAATCATTTTTGCACATCCCACTGCAATACAAAATCCATTCCATTTAAATTGTAATATTTTGTGACTGACATGAAATCTTCTTAAAAAATTGGACAGCTTGCCTTGAATAGACAACATGTCTTTGTGAAATGTGCTTAAATCACAAAGGCTTCTTAAAAGATCACACTATCCCTTCAATTTTCATGCTTGTAAATGTACTTATGTATTTTGTATTATTTTTTTGAGTGTTTATGCCTGACCGCACAATAATTTTCTCTTTGTGAGATGATAAAGAAAACCTTGACCTTCATCACTAACTGGCTGTTTTATCCCTTTATCACTAGTGACTCTGCATTGCTAACAAGAATTATTAATTTCTGCTTCTGACATCTCATAACCCATAACCTTTGGTAGTGCTGGACTCCTGCTGTTAGTTGTTTTTGCTGAGTGCTGGGCCTTGACACCAGCTCTTCTATTTCTCCATGACATGTAGACAGTTTTGATAGATGCATAAAACTGTGTCCCTTTATTGTTAATTGTTTTGTGTTGAAATGTTTAAAGAATTGCTTTTATTTATTTTTTGATCCACAGAGAAAGTCACCCAAGGGCAGGAAATCAAACTCATTAATTCCATTGACTTAAACTATCAATGCCATCCATTTTGAGAAGTTGGATAATAAATTAGGTCTGGATGTATAGAATGGTCCTCGCTCCAAGGTATCGATCAAAACAGGTAGACAGGATGAGCATTTTGTGCTCTTTAGAGAAAACACAATGAATATACAGGTCAGCAAGGCAGACCCAATTACAGGCATGTGTCAAGAGGTGTATGGTCCACCTACAGAATAGAAAATATAAATGTAAACGTAAATATAAATGACACCCAAGCCCACTGTGGGTGAAACGTTGTTTGGTGTGGAATAATTACAGCATGGGAAATTAATATACTCAATCAGCCAGCACTTTTTGTCTTTAATACTGTTCATGTGTATGTTCAGCACCAGTTTTTAAGAAGATTTACGGGCAGGTGCACACACTCTATTTTTCATTGGAAATATAAATGTACACATTAATAATGCAATATGACAAACAAAAGAATAGCCTGATAATTAAAAAGAATAGCCTTACACTGTAAACCCTAACAATGACTTGAATTGGCTTTTCAAGTGTACCTTACTTAAATTTTACTAATGTGTTAAAATTACTTGTTTAAAATAAGTTATATGTACTTTTGAGGTGAATACACCTGTTTACTCAGTGCCTTAAGTTGACTTAACTTGACTTAAACCATTACTGCCAAGAGCGTTTCCTTTTTGGCCATTTTGACTTTCCGTAGTTTTTATCAGCGAGCAGGTACTGGGACTATCGGCAGCACATGTCTTTTCTTCAGTCCGCCAAAACGGCTTCTTCGTCTTCACCTGTTTCATCACTTGGTATCGGTAAGTAAAATAGTATATGGTATCAGCAGCCTCAATTCGGTTGATACATCAAGTTATTGTTAACCTACGTCAGACGGCTACTAAACCTTATCCACAACAGTTCATATATTCATCTATTGGAGGTATTTTCAAAGTTTTGCCGTCAATGTGACTTGATAGCTAGCTACAAAACTTAATTGCTGATGTTTATGCTAGCAAAAATACTGTCGTTAGCCTACATTTGCAAGACTTAATTAGGTAATTAACACGTGTAGACATTAGCCAGTTTTAATTACTGTTGTTGTGCAAACTTAACTGAATTGTCAAGTGAATTTATGATTTTAGCTAAGTCTAATATTAAAGTGTTTTGCGTAACGTAGGATAATTAATCTCTCTCTCTCTCTCTCTCTCTCTCTCTCTCTCTCTCTCTCTCTCTCTCTCTCTCTCTCTCTCTCAATGTGTTTCAGGTTCTGGTTAAATTAATGAAATAATGCTGTGGAAATGTAAGTACTGCACTTTTAATACTGAAAAAAGAGTGCAACTTCTCAAACACCACGTTACCGGTTAAAACACGGGAGCTACACAAGAACTGTTCCAATTCCTTGCCTGCACCATCACTGCTTGTGTACATTCAAATCCTTCAGTGCACTGAAAGTTCATTTATCAAAAATGAATTCACATGTGCAGGTTTGCAATACAACTGTTATCTAAAGTGTTCTTAACTAAACTATTGTTCTGCTTTCTTGCCTGCAGGTCTGTGCAGTTACATTTGTGCAATGTTTTTTAAATTGTTGTTTGTGTAACAATAAATTATTTAAACTGTGACCTGTGATGTGCTTTGTATATAAAAGTAGTGAGTAGCCTATACTCAAAAATATTGAGGCAATGAGTTTCCTCAATTTAATTAAGTGTAGTGGAGATGTGAAATATCAAGTGTTTTCAGCTTAAAACAAAGTCAACAGGAATTGGGTTCATTAGTTCATCTTACTTACATTAATTAGTTAGATGTACTATTCATAAGTATTGACAACTCAAGTAATTGATTTATCAGAAAGCATGATTCTGAGTTGCAGTAACTAATGCTAGTTTAATTTACTCTAAATTGCCAAGTTTTCTCTACTTAAACTTAAAAGTACATGTTACTTAACAAACTAGTTTCCTTTACTCAGTTTTGTTAAGGCAATGAGTTTCCTCATTTTTTTTTAAGTAAAGTGAACTTATCAGGGTTTACAGTGTACACATTATACAGAAAAAAGGCAGGTAATACAATAGAGTGAGAAAATTCCCCTTATTCAGACATCAAATAACTCATCGGCACACATAGTTGACTGTGCTCACTAGCATGACATCATCACATCCACGTGCCACACTACTGTAGGCAGGGTTAGTGATGAAGCTGTAAATCAATTAACAACTGAAGGGGGTTGAAGTGGAAGTCAATCCATTGGTGTTTTGCCGGAGCATCCTTCAGACTGGGATTCATTTCCACAAAGGCCACCGTCAACTCCTTCTCCCCTCCATGGAAGTAGGAGGCGAACCGTACGGCACAGGGTTTTTTTTTCGGGAACCGTTTCACCCCAAGTGTCTGAAATGAGATGTGCTTGGTGAGTGAAGAGTGTCACAGCCCAGGCTCAATGGACTTGACAAAAAGAGAGACCACACATGTTTCAAAGTAATACAACAAAAGATTTATTGTAACCTAAATAAGTAAATTATCCAAAACGAGATAAGGTGTGTAAGTCTGTAACATCAGCAGTGAATGCATTGCAGGGATGAGTGTACAGTATGGTGTGGCGGTGTTGTATGGTGGAGGAAAAGAACCAAAAAGGGAGCATAAGCTCAAACCATCCAGAAGGGTGGAGAGGAGAGGAAGAGTGAGGGAGAGAGAGAGCAGCCATCTTAAATAACCTGGGATCCACCCATCCCAGGTGTCCCACATCAGCATCGATGACACTCTCCACTCTGCCTGTCAATCACCTGTAATAGAAGCACAACCAGGAAGCATGCAACAGAGTGGGAGGGCTGTCACAAGAGGAATTTACTTGCATGCATTTATAGGCTAAGCAACCGATGAAACACGAAACCTGCATCCGTTACAAACACGTCCACTTATACGCCCATCAGAAGGCCAATATTTTTGAGTGTAATAATAATAACAACTTTATTTATATAGCACCTTTCAAAAACAAAGTTACAAAGGGCTTTACAATAAAAACAGATAATAAAAGTAAATAAGATCCAAAAATTAAGATATAAACAAGATAAAATAATTTAAAAAAAATACCATCAGTTAAGAAAAAGCCATAAGATAAAAGTGAGTCTTAAGAAGAGATTTAAAAGAGGATGCTGAGTTTGCCTGCCTGAGATCCCCAGGCAGGGAGTTCCACAGCTGAGGGGCCCGAACAGCAAAGGCCCGGTCACCTTTAGTGGCAAGTCGAGATTTTGGAACCATTAGTAGGGCCCTGCTTTGGTCACCTGAGCATCAAAAGACAACTCTGAGTCAAAAATAACACCTAGGTTGCAGGCCTCTTTTTGAACATTATTAGATAGGGCACCCAGACTAGAGGAGAGATTGTTAACACTGTTTGTTTGTTTGTTTGTTTATTTATTTATAAGGACAACACACATTAATCAACATTTCTGTAAATGTGCCAGTGTTAGCCAGCTGGCTAATTTTCAACTGTAGTCCTTGTGGCGAGATGTTGTGTTGATGTTGCTGTTAGTGCTGGGGCCAGAGGAGGTAATTATAATCAATTCTGATTTGGAGTCATTCAACTGCAGGACATTTTTGGACATCCAATTTTTAATTTCAGCAAGGCAGTACATAATAGAAGAAACATTGGTGGTACCAGGCTTTAACGGGACATACAATTGGGTGTCATCCATGTAGCAATGGAAATCAATGTCATGTCTACGCGTGATTTGCATGTATATAGTGAATAAGAGGGGACCCAAAATAGAACCCTGGGGGACCCCACAAAAGAGAGGAGCACAAGAGGAGGAGTCATCTCCAAGCATTACAGAGAAGGACCTGTTTGACAGATAGGAGATGAACCGATCCAGAGCCACATCACTGATGCCAACATAGTTCTTCAGATGGCTGATTAAGACATTATGGTCCACTGTGTCAAAGGCTGAGCTGAGGTCAAGGAGAATTAAAATGGAGTACAGGCCTGTGTCGGCTGCAAGCAGTAAGTCATTGGTGACCTTGACCAGAGCAGTCTCAGTGCTGTGTAGGGAGCGGAAACCAGATTTAAATTTTTCAAAAATTTGATTGTTGTTCATAAAAGAAATCAGTTGAGAGGAGAAATTTTTTTCAAAAATTTTTGATAAAAATGGCAGTTTGGAGATGGGTCTAAAATTACTTAAAACAGAGGGATGTAGAGAGGGCTTCTTTAAAAGGGGGTAAACAGTGGCATGTTTAAAATAGGAGGGGAAAATACCAGTAGACAGAGAGCAGCTAATAATGGCTAAAATATCTGGACCAACCGTCTGAAATACAGCTTTTAAAAACCAAGTGGAAATGCAGTCTGAAGGGCAGGTGGATGATTTTGAAAGTGCAACAGTGCGATCCAGGGTAGAGCGAGAGATTACACTGAAGTGGGTTAACGTTGAAGGTGGGCAGGAGTCAACATCAAGCTCTCTGAATTCAGTGTTAAAGTGAGTGTAGTGTTGTCAAGCGTCAGGAGCGTTGTGGACTTTCACTGTTCCACTTGAATGCAGGTGAGGTGAGAACGTGCATGTATAGATATAGCCTCAATAAAGTGACTGATCCAGGCCTTTATAACACATTTATTTGTCTGATAAAAATAAATTATTTGTCTCGGCAGGAGAGATTAGCTACAGTGTTCCCAGTGTTATCCTGTATTACATTAATTCATGTACATTTTTAGCAGGATGTGTAGAATAAAGCATTAAAGTATAATTTAAAAAAGTAATTAAAGGGCAACTTAAATAACTTTTGGGTAGTATATGTCAGAATGTCCCTGTATAGTTTCAGAGATCAGTTCAATATTTTCAATGCAGTTAATGAAGGGTTAAGGGTGCACTCATCTTCTATCTCATTCTGAATAGCTGACACTTTTCCTCAATATTTGATCTTTAGCTGGTTGTTTAATCCTCATTAGTGTCAAACAATGGTCTGTGAAAGAGAGAATAGCTCTGGATGTCTTTAGCAATAACGATTCGACATTTGCCTCAGTAGGAAGGGCGAGCCAGACTGTGGCGAGTCTTCCTGTATTTCATGTCTTCGTGTGTATTTTATTGAGATCTGTGCTACTAAACGATATATATGATTGCCTGTCACTTTCCATGGGATCACAGAGTAATAATAATTGTGATGTGCCAAAAAGGTCACTGCCTTCACATTATTTTCTCATGCCAATTTCATGTCTGGCACAGTCAATAAGTGTATCGACCTGCAGCAACCAACAGGACTTGGCCACACAAATAGTGGGGGGTGAGGGGATAAGGATTAGGCTATAACTTTTTGAACAAAGAATGAGTTAACTTGGAAAATGGAGAATTAGGATTAGGATTAGACTATAACACTCAGGACTCAGGACCAACGTTCACTCTAAACTCTGAACTCTAAACAGGTGAAAAGTGGTTGACGGAAACTATTTGTCCGAAATGCCGGTCCAGTCAACAAGTTCTCTTACCGTGCGCTCACACCAAAAGCGCCATGAGCTACAAAAGCGGCCAGCAGTCTTTCATTTTCAATAAGAGCTGGAGACGAGGGGCGGCCGACTTTATGTAAATTAGCAGCGACGTGGTGAAGCAGCCAATAGGGATTTGACTTTCTTCCCGCTGTAACATCTTCGCTGTAACATCTTCGCTGTGTACTGAAGTGCATATCATTTATTTATTCCATATTGACAAGGAGGAGAAACTGATTGTTGCTCTCTCCGGTTTCCCGGAGCTTTATGATGCATCGTTGTTTGTTGCATTCTGTACTGAGAGCAAAGAACCAGGTCAGAATCCTTGAGTGTGGAAACAGACTCCACCAACAAAGTGATTCTGATTCAGTTACAATGCGCACAATAGCCGAGTCGCAGCATTTCAATCAGGAGAGACTAGGATGAATGCTCGAATGAAAAAGTTTATTCATGACATAAAACAAGATGTAAACTTTGGCGTAAGCTCCATGGAGGAACTCCTCCCATCGTGAAGTTAGGAGTACATCCGGGATAGACGTAGGAATTAGGACGTCCCCCTGGGGAGTTCCTCTGGAGCCTGGACACTGGTGGTGATGGGGTGGAGGAGGGACGAAGGTAAGCACAGCGACTGGAATGACAGCAGCATACGGCATAGATCTGAGAGAAGGGTAATAGCATAGAAGGGGACGTGTATATACTCCCGTCACTTAGATGATTGGCTCTTTGAAAAAGAGAGGGAAGTGACGGCTAACTCTGATTGGTTCTCTGGAAAAGAGGGAAAGTGTTCACCAACTCTGATTGGGTAAAGAGAAAGCATGAGTGAATGATAAGTAGTCTTCCTGATTGAAATTACGTAATACTTCACTTGTTTGGAGACGGCAGTGTTGTTTGGAAAAACCTTGGTACGTTTTGCTTGCTAAATCATAAACAGGGAAAATTGTTAGTTTGATAATGCTTGTCACAGTTCACAACCAGCCTGTCAAATAACTGTAAAACAAACTTGATATTGGACGGGCACACAACCGAACAAGTGAGCAGAGTGCCGGCTGCTCAAGAAGCTTTTGGTGTGAGTGCACAGTTAGGCAAGTTGGAAAAAGTCAGTAAGTTGCCTTGGTGATCAATGGTGACTAATGTGGGGAGACGGAGCCCTCTGAGCTGAAATATGTAGATCAATCTCTCTCTCGCTCTCCCTCTCTCTCTCTCTCTCTCTCTCTCACCCACATTCACATGGACACACAAGACCACAGGACAATGTGAAAACACTTTAGCCTCTGCAGAAGTGTAGAGCTTTTCTGGGATGTGAGGTATTACCCAGGACTCTGTTTGCATGTAAACCCACTCAATAGTCATTCTAGTTCTCCAGTGAATGGGGGAAGCTAAATGGTCAAAAAACAACAAATACTGGAAATGGGAGATCAAACAACAGCCAGTAGCTCATTACTTTAGCTTGTACAGTTATATGTTATTCAAGGGGAGTTTTGGCACTTTAAATTGTTATTTTATTAATTTTTATTTTAACACAAAAGCCGTTAAGAGTTCCAGTCCCTGTGTGGCTCGATGCTCAACCCTAACCTTAACTTAACCATACTTCTAAACCTAACCTTGACCTCTAATGATACAAATGGATCTTTTACAAGATGAGGACTTACAAAATATCCTCGGTTTGGGAGAACACACCTGCTGTTTTGATGCACTAAGCACTTTTATTGCAAGGCTAGACAGTGGGAAAACAGCTGAATCATGTGTGCTATCTGCTCAGCAGTCACAACATGTCAACATCTCATACACATAGACATGTACACGCACACACACACACACACACATATATTAACATATTAACACACATATGAATTATCTTGTAATTGTTATTTTTTATTGCCATAAGAGGTCCTGGAACCTCCAAAACAGGTGTTGCAACAAGATCTGGTGAAAAATTCCAGATGCTAAAATGGCTCTACATATAATCCATCCATCCATTCATCCAACTACTGTATCATCTGTATCCTCTACTGCAGTGGTTCTCAACCTGGGGTCCAGGGACCACCAGGGGTCCTTGAGGGGGTTCCAGGGGGTCCCCAGCAAATTGATGAATTGTTAAACTTCAGCACTGTTTCATTTACAAGAAGTTAACACAATTAGAGAATGTAGAAGAATAACTGTTTTGATTATAGTTTCTCTGTTATCTCTCTACCTACAATACAGACAGTCATGGAATTCCGGACAAAATCAAATCTAACAATAAAAATATTCTCAGATTTGGGTCAGAGAGACAACATCTCATCAAATGGGGGTCTGTGTCCCTAATGTGGACTAAATTAGGGGTCCATGATATGAAAAAGGTTGAGAACCACTGCTCTACTGTATCATCTACTGTATCATCGACTGTATCATCTCCGAAAGCCAGCAGCGACACCACAATGCAGCTGCTAAATTCACCACTAGATGTCAGAACCAGCCAGTCTATCAGCCTGCAAGCCAAACACTGGCCTGATTTCCATCAGGCTAACTCATTATTCATGACATCCAATTCCCCTCAATAAATCAATCCATTGATTCCACGCTATTTGGAATCTATTTAGGTTCATTTCTTTGAGTGACTGTGCTTGCTTGGCACAAAACAAACAATCTGATTTTGATTACACCACATATGTAGAGGCAAACGGTGTATTTACATGCAGTGGAGAGGAGGTCCTGCTGGGATTCAGTCTCGGGGCAAACAGGCTCCACATGTAAGGGATTACGTTAGTTAGCTGTAGCTGTGTTGGGGGATGTGAGAGCCGAGCTCCACTCATCAGAAGGACTGTTTGACTCATGACGTCATCTACAAGACACATCAGCTGACAGGAGTGGAAATGGAAACAAAAAGGAAAGGAAAGGAAAGGGAAGGGAAGGAAAGGTAAGGAAAGGAAAGGAAAGGGAAGGGAGAGGAAGGGAGAGGAAGGGAAGGAGTTAAGAAGAATCAAAAGGAAGAGATTTTGGAGGAGAGAAAGGAATACAGGAGACAAGTGAAAAGGAAAGGATTGGAAGGAAAGGAAAGAGAAAGAAAGACAAGGAGATGAGAAGAATAAAAAGGAAGGGATTTTGGAGGAGAGGAAAGAATACAGGATCGGAGTGGAAAGGAAAGGATGGAAGGAAAGGAAAGGAAAGAATACAGGATCGGAGTAGAAAGGAAAGGAAAGGAAAGGAAAGGAGAATCAAAAGGAAGAGATTTTGGAGGAGAGAAAGGAATACAGGAGACGAGTGAAAAGGAAAGGATTGGAAGGAAAGGAAAGAGAAAGAAAGACAAGGAGATGAGAAGAATAAAAAGGTATAGGATTTTGGAGGAGAGGAAAGAATACAGGATCGGAGTAGAAAGGAAAGGATGGAAGGAAAGGAAGACAAACGGAAGAGAGCAAAACAGCAACGTAGAAGGCTTGCCAGACTGAAGCCTGTCCTCCAGAACGTGTTGGAAAACAAAGAGAACATCTGTGACGTGTGTGAAGTGTGACACTTAACCAGAGAGGAGGAGGTTTTTTTTTTCCTCTCTTTTCTGTGTCTCTGCAATTTGTTTTACACACAGTAAAATATGCAGACATGCATCACACCAAAATGTCATGAGCTACAAAAGCAGCTGGCTGTCATTCATTCTCATGATGCCAGCGACCAGAGCGACGAGTTGAAGTTGAGCGGAGGTTAACTTTATGCAAATTAGCAGTGACGCGTGTATGGAAACAGACTCGGCCAACAAAATGATTCTGATTCAGTTACAATGTGTACAATGTAGCGTGTAGCATGTGTGCAATAGCTGAAAGTAAAACGCCATTTAAAAAAAAGAAAAAAAAAACGAGTGTTGTTTGGAAATATAGACGAGATACACTTTGCTTGCTAAAAATAATAAATAGGGGAAATTGTTAATTTGATAACGCATCACAGGTCGAAAACATAATTTCCCTTTTGCAGTATCAATAAAATGGAAACACTTTACAATAAGGGCACATTAATTAAGGGTTAGTTAATGTTTAATAAGCATTAACTAACCCTTAATTAACAGTTAACTAATGTGTCTGGTAATCATTTACTAATGGTGTTCATGTTAACTAAGGTATTAATTTATACATTATTTAACAGTCATCTTTATAAACTATTAAATAATGTATAAATTAATACCTTAGTTAACATGAACATCATTAGTAAATTGCACATTAGTTAATTGTTAATTAAACATTAACTAACCCTTAACTTAGTGACCCTTATTGTAAAGTGTTACCAATAAAATATATCATCAGAGAGA
>NW_027283044.1:0-43067 GCF_046629955.1 Centroberyx affinis | reverse complement strand
CTCACTTTCTGGCCCCTACTCTGTTTTGGGAGAAAAACTCCCCAACCACGGGAATTTAAACACAATTGACACAATTAGTAGTTTGTTTATGGTTGATTTTAAGCTCATGAGTACAAATGATTTTGGATGTGGCTGTTCCAATGAGTAAAACACGTAAAGAACGCTTTCAGGCTGAAGCAACGAAAGCCTGATCTTCTGCATCTTCTGATAGGACCTGAGCGCAACAGAAAAGCGGCAGCCAGCAAAGTAAACAAGGTATCAAATCGATTATTATAACTGAAATGTTGTGATACTTGTTCAATCACAGCTATTGATAAGCACTGAACGGGCCATCTGCTATTGGATGGTCTTTGGTGCCAGGTGATGTCACCAGCACAACAGGTGGTGGCGAATGACAAAGCAGTATTATTATTCCAATATTTAGCATGGTGATATATTATTACCTCTTCACTGTCAGATCTCTGCTCTAATTAGCCAGATTACTCCTCTCTATTGTGAAAATATGTCTGTAAGATTTGAATGCTCCTTTAAGAAAATGGCTGTAACAATTTGTATAATAAGCATATTTAAACACCCACGGTTAACATTATGGGAGAATCACTGAGTACTTGTATTTTTTTTGTATTTTTTTCTTGTATTTACTTGGCATGAGAACAGTCAATTTTTATAGATATTGATTCTTGAATGTTTAATATCGGCACAAAATCTGGTCTACTGGCAGCTTCAGTGCAAAAATATCAGTATTGGCCTGGCCTTCAAAAAGCAAAAGTGGTCGAACCCTAATCTGTATGCCAGCCGTGCTCTACCACTGTGGATGCATGAATGCATTTTGTGTGTGTGTGTGTGTGTGTGTGTGTGTGTGTGTGAGAGAGAGACTACGCACACGTGTGTGTGTGTGCGTGCCTGTGTGATGGGGTTTTACAAGCCGAGACAAACACAGCGCTGATCCGGATTGTGGAAATAAAAACATTTCATTTTCATGGCCCTAAATCCCTTTGACCTTGCTTTGTTCGGATCCTCCTCAGCTGAACTGTCTCTGGATTGTTCCGCTGCTGCTGCTGTTGTTGTTCTTTCCTTTTCTTTTTCTGGTCATAAATAAAAGATAATGAAAGTCCCTTGGGCGAAGGAGGGTAGCATCTAATTCCAACAGAGATTTAACTGAGATTTAGTTAGAGTGTGTGTGTGTGTGTGTGTGACAGAGGCAGAGTTAGAGGAAGACCTAGAAGAAATGTCACCCCCACGAAAGAAAAGGTAAAATTATGAAATTGAGTCATCTGACCTTATTGCTTCCTTTGAACAAGCAAATGTTGGGCAATTACAGTACACTTTGCCCACCAATTTTGAATAGGTGCTAAAAGTGACACGGGCAATAATAGTAAGAGTTATTATCAAAGTCATGCTCCTTAACTCGGATAGCGAGGAGATGGTCATAGGTGGAACTTTCTCTGAAATGGGTCATAACAATCCAGTTCATATATGAAAGGCCAAATCTAATGAAATGTTTCCGTATATAGAATTTCAATACCCTTCCATCTTCCACCTCATAAGGGCATGTAGACTGAAATCTGAAATTACACAGAATGCCCTTTATTAGGTTTCACAGGCAATAAGGAGAAATAGCCTTGAAGGGCTACTTTCAGCTAGCACCGTTCTGTCACCACATGGGAGCACTTGAAGTTATTTAGCCCTTTTTCATGATGAAATGAAATAGATTGCAATTCAGTCAAGCCTCTTTGTGTGGTAACTTTAGCTTTAATCCTTTAATACAGAATTCTAAGTGTATATACAGTATGTGAGTGAGTGATAAATATAATCTACTATGTATTGTGCTGGCCCTTTGCACTGTATGCGGGGTCCTGCTGTCACCATGTGTGCCAGTATTTACTATGAAACTTTGTAAGTTCTCAATATTCTGCACCAGACAAAAGTAAAAAAAAAATGTGCGTTCAATTGGCCTAGGATATAGCCTAGATAAAGTTGATTTTCTTACCTTAAGCTTAAGAGGAAACTTCATTTGGATTTTAAACTATTAAGACTGAAAACAACAACCTCAGTATTTGGGCAAAAACTGCAGCTTACAACAAGTTTGTGTCTCATTGTTTTCTCTATGCCAGTCTCCTAGCATAAATTAAATAATTGCAAATGTCACAAAGTTAGATAGTTTGTTGCTAATGCTAGTGTATCCTAAAGTGCTAGTGCAGAGCCTGCTATCACTCAACATAGGCTAAAGTGTTAGCATGGAGCAATGCTAAAAAAGTATCAAATCAATCACAGCTATTGATGAGCACTGAACGGGCCATCTGCTATTGGAAGGTCTTTGGTGCCAGGTGATGTCACCAGTACAACAGGTGGTGGCGAATGACAAAGCAGCATTATTATTCCAATATTTAGCATGGTGATATATTATTACCTCTTCACTGTCAGATCTCTGCTCTAATTAGCTAGATTACTCCTCTCTATTGTGAAAATATGTCTGTAAGATTTGAATGCTCCTTTAGGAAAATGGCTGTAACAATTTGTGTAATAAGCATATTTAAACACCCACGGTTAACATTATGGGAGAAACACTAAATACTTGTATTTTTTTTATTATTTACTTGGCATGAGAACAGTCAAATTTATTATATCTATATATATATATATATATATATATATATATATATATATATATGATATATTTATATATTGATTCTTGAATGCCTCATTGTTTTCTCTATGCCAGTCTCATAGCATAAATTAAATAATTGCAAATGTCACAAAGTTAGATAGTTCGGTGCTAATGCTAGTGTATCCTAAAGTGCTAGCGCAGAGCCTGCTATCACTCAACATAGGCTAAAGTGTTAGCATGGAGCCTGCTATCACTCAACATAGTGTATGCTAAAGCGTTAGCATGGAGCCTACTATCACTCAACATAGTGTATACTAAAGCGTTAGCATGGAGCCTACTATCACTCAACATAGTGTATGCTAACGCGTTAGCATGGAACCTACTATCACTCAACATAGTGTATGCTAAAGCGTTAGCATGGAGCACCAGAGCCGATGATCTACCAGGGACACATGGATGATTTTGGTGTCTACGTTCTCATCAGTTAACAGCTAAGTTGGCCGATGAGACAGTCTCCCAAAAACTTGGTGTATTTGGTATAAACTTGGTGTATTCCTTTAAGGTTGAAAACAACAACAAGGGTCATACTTGATCATACTTTTGAAAGCTTGAAAGCTGGGGGGATGGAAGCTGAGGATGCAGGCGGAGGACGACCCAGAGCAGTAATAGGTAGGGAGGCTTAAGGCTCTCTTATCCCGGGCCTTAGCAGTCACACAGAGTACAAGCAGGGGGTCAACGGATTCCCTTCAGCCGCGATATGCCACTGAGCTCATGCTGGGGTAGAGGGTGTGTGTGTGTGTGTGTGTGTGTGTGTGTGTGCTTGGTGAGGGAAGTGGGGGCTTTGCATCCATGCTTGGTTACTTCATGGTATCAAGATTACAGTGATACAGATAAAGATGGAGAGAAGGGGGGATAGGAAGAACAGAGGCATGCTGGGAGGTTGAATGATCATGGGGTGGGTTTGTGTGTGTGTGCAACTATTGAGCCCACACTTTTCTGTATTGAGTACATAATGTTGTGTACTACACACACATGCATATAATTCCCTCTAGGGGTTCGACCGACAAATTTGTTTGCCGATATATCACGCTGATGTCGTCCTTTTACTAAAAAAGTTATGTCCGCTAATCCACGTCTGATATGATGCTGTTTGATTGATTACATATTTATGGAGGAAATGATCAATACTGCACTGCTTGTCTGTGGGAAGACCTTAACATGAATTGATTTTAATGAGACATTCTGATCACATTCCAAGTATGCATGCATATGTTTATGAATATGGATGTTGTTTTCACATGAAAATTGACAGATTTAAAGATTTTTCATGTTCGTATAAAATTTCTCCTCATTTTGGCTCATTCCTGACTTATAGCCCTGATTTTGATTATTTTGTGGCCCTGATTTAATAATTCATGTGCACAAATGAATGAATTCATCTCCAACAAGCACATCACACACACCCTTACACAGTCTTATTTTGACTCCCATCTACAGTATATGACTTGCACAAAACACATAACTTTGATTTTTATCACTTGAACCGCATATGTATAGGATATGATTGTATCTTGTTTCTCACAGTCTTGCTAATGTTGAATGTATTTTGCCGGAACTGTCTTGCCATCTTTACATCAAAGAGACCACAATGGAAATAAGTCTTTGACTATATATTGACATTTGAAATCAACTTTATCTGTATTGTAGGCAAGGCAAGGCAGACTTTATTAATATAGCACATTTCAAACGCAAGGCAAATTCAATGTGCTTCACATAAAACACAAAAAATGCATAATTTGCCAGGTAAAACGACATTATCAACTCATAAAATGAGTCTAGTCTAATGTAATGTACATGCGATTTTTAACGCCTCATTTGAACAATATAATCTGAATCAATTTAATTGCCAAGTGTAATAAATGTACAGGGATGTATATATATGAGGACTTTACTGTCTTCTCGTCTTGGAAGTGCTGCCCTTATATGTGTGTGTCTGTGTATGTGTGTGTGTGTGTGTGTGACTTGGCTAACCCTTACACACTGGCAGACTGGAAGGAGTTGGGACTTGTGGAATACCGAAATAGACCCAATAAAAGCCACACATCTACCACACACACACACACACACAGGACACCATAGCTGCACTGAGAGGTCCCTGTGAGGATTTGTTCTCGGGTAAGGTGGCAGATTGTTAGGTGATGAATGAGAGCAGGGAGTCAGGCCCCTTCAAATGGCCCATAAGCTGCCTGCATCGATTTTTGGTTCCTAGCGAAACATCTCTAGGGGAAAACACAGCTATTGCCCGGAGCGCTTGACGCATCTCCATCCAAAAGTCGGCCCCTCAGAAAAACACTCACCGCACAGTGCGCTAACACATGTGAGGCGACTGATATCGGTGGTAATGTAATAGTCAATCTATCGTCCGGGCACAAAAGACACTTAAAGAGTCCCCGTGGCAAGAGATGACTGAGTGTTTGTTAACTGTGGGAGAGAAGAGGCGCACTGAGTTGCCAAGTGTAAAAAAAAAAAGAAAAAAAAAAGCCACTTAACAGATTCAGCGATATCGATGTGCTGGATATTATGGAGAAAGACACATGGCATTTCAAACTGAATGAAACGAGAAATATTAGATACATTTAATGCACTCAATACAATTATTATCAATAATAATAATCAGAATGTTGTAAAATACTAATGACCAATATTGAATAACTAATAGATTTATTTAATTTATTTATTAAATTTGATATTAATTTAATTATTACTGGCAATAAATATCTAATAATGTATTTCTATACCACTTATTTGAAGCACAGTTCAGAAAGTGCTTTAGATCAGTGGTTCTCAACTGGTGGGTCGCGACCTATTGCCATTTTGAGTGGGGCGCGGATGTTTGCGTGAAAAAAAAAAAGTTGAGGGAAAAAGTCTACAGAATTTCTGATGCTGCGCTTTTATTTTGAAAATAAAAAGCATATAGGCCTATGCCTGTTATTCAAGATAAGTCTGCCTTTTTATTTCATTGTTCTTTTAGCCCTAGTTGCACTTTTGTTGCACTTTTTTTTGTTTATTTCATGTTTTTAACAGTGCACGAAGGCATTATGTATTACTGCACTATTTTTTGGTGAAATAAATTTGAGTGGTTCAAAAATGTCAGAAATTTGGGTCACGACTTAATGACTAAGGAAAAATGTGGGTCCTAACCTAACCACTGCTTTAGATGAAGGCATAACAAGAATCATGACATCTATTAGGAGATAAAAAAAATAGGAAACGCACCAAAAAAAAAAAAAAAAACATAATAAAATGAATCAAAATCAAAACTAATTACATAGCAAATGTAAAAAAATGCCTTTTTTTTAAGAAGTGATTTAAAAGACAATGCTGAAGGAGCCGCCAGAGTTCCTCAGGTGGCTCGTTCCAGTCAAATGCAAAAAAAAAATAAAAAATACCGCGAGAAGTTGAAGCACCCGCACCTCGGAGACTTCACCGTATACTTGTGTAGAAGAACGAGCCTCTCCACCGGGGCGCCTGTGCATCCTCGATGAAAATGACTGCGTTGGAACATATTACCGTCTAGACAATCTGGCTAACGCCGTCCCGGGGCGTCTCCCCTTGACAGCCTCGATATTTTATCGCCGGCAGATGGCGAGATCCCTTGGAGAGGAAATGACTTACATGACGGCTAACCTGAGCCGGGTTAAGATGCAAAAGACAATGGAATCCACCAGCCGGTTAACACACCAGAGACACCGATAAAGAAGTTTGTGCGCTAGGCAGAGATTTCTAATTGATTTTCTTCCCCCAGCACACCAGCTGTCGGTGCTAGATTAGCTAAACCGAACGTCAAGCTCCATCTGAGGGACACAACCTCTCGCCATAACACGGTTAGCTGGTTTTCCCAAGCTAAGCGGGGGTGGGGGGGTGGGGAGGGAGGGGTAAAAATGAATAGAAATCCATGAAATCCAAGGTTGGGAGAGCCTAACACAAATCCAAAATGAATCTATTGAATTTATTATTAGAAGTTGTAGTGGTAGTACACTTAACAAAAAAAAGAGTTCTATGTACTGTAGCACCAGAGAAGGTTCCACATGAGCACTTTTAGGTAAAGAACTCTTTAAGATTAACATATGAACTGTTCCAAATCAGCAGGATTAAAAGAACATTTTAGGAGCCACACTAGTTTCTTTATTGTGATTTACTTTTTTTTTCTTTCTTTTTTTGTTTTTAAAGGTACTACATGTAGCATTCTTAATCATCAGTATGTCATTGTCAAATGAATTGCGGTACCTTGGTATAATGACTGTGAGACCATGGTACAATTGGTAGTCTCTATTAGGGCTGGGCAATATATCGATATTATATCGATATCGTGATATGAGACTAGATATCGTCTTAGATTTTGGATATCGTAATATCGTGATATAGCATAAGTGTCTTTTCCTGGTTTTAAAGGCTGCATTACAGTAAAGTGATGTCATTTTCTGAACTTACCAGACTGTTCTAGCTGTTCTATTATTTGCCTTTACCCACTTAGTCATTATATCCACATTACTGATGATTATTTATCAAAAATCTCATTGTGTAAATATTTTGTGAAAGCACCAATAGTCATCCCTACAATATTGATGTCGAGGTATTTGGTCAAAAATATTGTGATATTTGATTTTGTCCATATTGCCCAGCCCTAGTCTCTATCTCAAGTCATTGGTATTGTTAGTGCTTGTATTTCTCAAAATTAAGACCACATTTCCCATAAACCCCGTTGTTTCCCCTGGCAAAACAGAATGTTGCTACTTGTGGCTCTGGGTGCGTTTGTTTTCCCTGTGCTTGACTGAAGAGGATAAACACGTTGGAAGGGATTTCACCTGTTTTGTGCTGTAAAGCAATCCAGCAGATTTCCCTCCAAATCCGACCCGGTGGCACACAATGTCAAATACAGTGTAGAGGCTGCCAGTCTTCTCAGCAGTGGCCTTGTCTGTTTACTGTAATTATACAAATGTCTCAAAATGAAGGTGGTCATGATTTATTGATGTTAACATTCTACATGTAGCACCTTTAACAAATCACAGGGCTCTTTGCATTATTATGGTTCCACATAGAACCGCTACCCCGATCCAAGAACCTTTCAAGAGCCCTCCTTTTACTGGGTGGGAGAACCTGATCCCAGTGTTTGAAACAGTTGCCAATGGTTGCTCTGGTCTCCTGCAGGCCTGTAGAACCGATTTATGATGGTCTTGGTCTCGTCTCGGACTCGTAGTTAATATGACTCGGACTTGAATCGGTCTCGGGAGTGAATATGACTCGGTCTTGAATCGGTCTCGGATGAATTAACGTTACATAATATTATTGCTTTTATAATTATAATCTCTTCTAAGAAAGTGACCAGCAGCGAATGATACAATTTTCGCAGTTGATAAAGTTATGCGCCCACCTAAAGGTTTAGTGACTGCTGATTGGTGATATGTCAACTACCCAACCAATGACTTTGTTTTGATAAAAAAAAAAAAAAAAACTCACCATGTCCATATGTAACGTTACTCTCGCTCTGTCTTTCTCTTTCTCTGTCTCTTTTCCTTTGTGAAATAGATGAATCCACTTCTAGTTAAGTAAAGGTGCAACTACTGTATGTAATGAACATAAACAAGCTGCCTACAATTCCTTTAATGTCCTCAAAACATGCTAATTTTGTTGAAATGTCTTTAGAAACCTCCCTTCTATTTTAGGCAATAAACAATAAAAAAATATGCTTTTAGTCAATTTAGTCAATTTAGTAAATAAATACAATGGTAGCCTTGGATAACACATTGCTATGGTATTGGTCTTGAATTGGACTTTGCAGTCTTGGTCTCGACTCGGGCTCGACCCCCCTCGGTCTTGATCTCGACTCGGTCTCGACCACTCTCAACTCGATCTGGACTTGGACTCGACCAAGGCGGTCTCGACTACAGCCCTGGTCTCCTGCATGCCTCCCGCTTCCCAGAGCCACGAGAAGCTCCACCTCTACCAGGGTCTCTAGAAGACGACGAAAGCTTCCAAGCTAAATCTGACCCGGGTCTGGGTAGCTTCCTTGATTCCTTGAAAGGAGGTGAGTAAACAGCTAATATGATCCTGAACTTCCTCTCTTCTCTCCACTGTGCCATAGTTAAAACCCCATCAACACACCACGCAGCTTCCTTCCCCAATGTACCCACCTTTGGCCCTCCGCACTATACGTACCATAAATCAACACTGGCAACAAATAACATTACAATCATTCAGTAATGGATTGCACCTTTCACTGGGGGGATGCGCGATCCATTAAAATTCAATTTAGCCCCCACACTTATTTCTCCAAACAAGTAAAAGTGCCAGTCATCATTTTGCGATGCAGGGAGAGACTCGGGCACTCCTGGGCTGGGGGAGATTGATGAGAAGAGAGATTAACACTTCATTTTCGACGCCACTGGAGATAGCCAGACCATAATGAGATAAATGGACTGAAAAGAGAGTCAGAAGGAAAAGGGAAAAAAGAGGAGAGAGCATAGAGAGAGAGAGAGGGAGAAAAAAATTAAAAAGAGGAACCCAGGAAGAGATTGAACTGTGCTTGAGCGCCGGGCATCTCTGACAGGGTTTTTCAGGGCCTAGGGCGGGAGGTGGGAGGAGGGAGGAGGGAGGAGGGAGGAGGGACGGGGTGGGGGGTGGGGGGGGTCATGAAGCAGAGCATGGCCACTACATCTATTACAAGCCAATCGGGCTGACATTCAGCCGGCCACTTTCAAGGCCAACCTTCCTGTGAAGCCGCACATTTACTCCAACTCCCTGCCTCTTGTCTGACCAAAGATGAAATCAGGCAGACATCGTTACCCTTTTCCACTCCGACCAATCCGATATTTGCATTACCTTTCTGTTGTTGTCCATATGAAAATTGTCTTCCGGTCAATGTGAAACTGTTTAACTGACACTAGCGTTCGACTGATATGGCTTTTTGATACTACCGAGAGTCGATATTTTGTGCCGATATTCAATATCGATAAAGTGGACCATATTTCTGCCCCAAAATATCCAGGTGTTTGGTGTTTGCCCTCAGAATTTTATGCTTGACAGGGTAGAAAAGCCTCTGAAACAGCCCCCATCAATCACAGCACTTTTTGAATTTATATGGCAATTCATAGCATTCTGGACGCGAGCCTATCCATCAGCAGTTCATTCGGACAGATACTGTCCGACATTCCTGATTGGATGGTCGATGTAGGCGGGACAAACCTACTACCAAATTTCAGAATCAGAATCAGCTTTATTGGCCAAGTATGTACACATACAACGAATTTGACTCTGGTTTTTCGTTGCTCTCAGTGTACTTACACAGAATAAATATACAGCTAAAAACAAGGACAAGAAGAAGAACAGAGGTAAACCTAAACATTTAAGTGAACGCCGCCATGATTGTTGATCGGTTGGGGCGAGAAATTATGTCAGTGAATCAGTGGTGGATAGGCTTGTGTCCAGACTGCTATGAATCGGTATACAAATTCAAAAAGGGCTAAAGACTGCGATTCACTGGGGCTAGACACCAGGCAAATGTAGACCATCATGGGACACTAAAACTCTCCACTGAAACTCGGACTAATAAAATACTTTTCAGGGGGAGTTTCACTGAGAGGAAAGCTCTGATCACATTCACACACATTCACACCTGGAAGCTGACCAGTACAACCACAGTCTGATCTGCTGGCCACTGAGCAGCTCCACTGGAGCGGTTGGGGTTCAGGGCCTTGCTCAAGGGCACCTCAAGGGCACTTTGTTCTTTAAGGCAGGGTGACCCACCCCAACTATTCAGTGGTAGGAGAAACTCTGAGATAAACTAGGCCTTTAAACGAAGAATTAATTTACAAAAAAGCATTATTGAATGAATAATATGTGCCAAGAAAATAAAATTTAATTGCTGGCTTTCTGGGGTTTTTTCAGAGGTCAGACAACACTGACTGGCTGATATCCAATATTTAATAACAGGCCTGATATATCAGTCTAACACTGGTCTATACACCTTGACACTTTCTGTCCATCTGTATGACCTTCTGTGGACTTGTTAATGTGAACACCATGCACAGTTTAACATCATGTATACAGGCTGTAAATTCACAATTCAATCTCTCCGTCTTTAAATCAACACCAGCACACATTTATTGAACCCCACAACTGTTTACATTCTACTTTATGGCATTATTGTTTTTTATCAAATTTTTTTTTTTTTACAGTTTTTACTGCTTATCTTAAGATTTTATTTGTGTGCTTATATTCTATTTTGCTGCCACGAGCCAATTTCCCCACGAGGATCAATAGCGTTTCATCTCATCTTATATCTTAAGACTCCCCACTCGCCCTCATCAGCTAATTCCTCCCCCGCTGGACTTGGGCGTCCTTTATTTTCTGACTCCTCCTTTTATTTTATTGCGTTTGACGCATCTCTTCCCTATCTGACCTCACAGCAAGCCAGATGTCTTTAAACTAACACTTTTATGACCCCCCCCCCACCCGCCTAAGATCGTTTACACTGCTAAAATTATTTTTCCACTGTATGAACTTGATGCATGCAATAAAGCAGTCCTCCAGCAGAGCACTTTTCAAGCGTACGCCCAGTTGTTTCAGTAATGTAGACAGCGGCGTGTGCTCGGCTTACATCTCAAATTGCAAAGCTATTAGCCACAGAGTGCCCATGTTTATAGCCTCAGCTCGTTAGGCTTCTGGCTCCCTTATGCTCCTTTATGCATTTTGTACCGCTTTTATCATCTTGAATTATTAATGTGTGTGTTGTTCTGTACTGTTTAATGTGTAACCTTTCATATGCTGGCCCGCTTGGCCAGCGCTCGCTTCGAAAAAAAGGAGACGGTTCGTCTCGGCGCAGCTTAAGTAAAGGTCAAACGAAAATAAAATCTAAAAAAATAAAAATATATAAATATATGAGTTCAAACGATGCCCTCAAACGGTTGTGATTTACAAAGCTGGAAGCACCGGGGGGTACCAGCGCTCGGCGGGGGGTTAACTGGGGGTGTCGCAACTCATACACCCCTCCTCCATCTACTGGCTAGGGGAAAGGCGCTGTTGCAATGAAGGGTTTCTCTGTTTTCGCCTCCCCCATTTAATGAGGCTGAGTATAGTTCCTACTTGATCAATTTCCAATGCTGTCCTTTCCAGTGCCACACGTAATAATAATAATACTAATACTAATAACCTTTATTTGTATAGCACCTTTCATATACAGCATGCAGCTCAAAGTGCTTTACATCAATAGGAGGCAGATAAAAGACAGATAAAAAGATAAAATTCATATAAAAGAATAAGCAAAATGTAAAATAGAAAGATAAAAGAACACAACAAATACTCCCACTTTTAGATGCACATTGTGAGTGAACCCATATACCTTATAGTAATTCTATTTTCACGTTTTTGGATAGATGGATAGATAGATAGATAGATAGATAGATAGATAGATTTTAAGCATGGGTGAATGCAATCAAATTAAGTCTGCCACCATCTCTCCTAGATTTAGTGAGTTATATAAAGTTTTAATTATAAGGTTCTATCTGACTTTTTTGGTCAGAATTAAGTTATTCATCTTGATGATCGTTGACTCTATGCTTGTGTCTTGGTGTCTTTTGTGGTTACATATTTAAAAAGTTAGAAAGTAGATACCAGTTTTGCCAGCTGGGATGTCAAATGTTTGAAGCTCAATATCTCAGAACTGATGGAACCTTTTGATCCCAAGCTCATTATTTGTAAAATGGGCATCTTGCAAGAAAATCTGTCTCTCGCAAATGACGGGTTGCCAGACCATCCTTTGCATCTTATGAAAAGAGAACAAAATTTGCATCACCCAAGCAAGAGTTGGGACAAAAGTAACACTTTATTTTCCGGGGCCATAATTTAATAATAATTCCCCAGAAAGGAACTGTAAATTTCGATAAGTCGAAAAGTCGATAAGACACTGTCAATTTCTAAAGAATTTCCTGGAAAGAACTGCAAAACTATAAACTATTTACTGGAAAAATAATAGGCAGAGGTCAATTATCAGAAGTCATTATTCATAGAATTATAGGTAACACTTTACAATAAGGGTCACTAAGTTAAGGGTTAGTTAATGCTAACCCTTAACTTAGTGACCCTTATTGTAAAGCGTTACTGAATCATATAATATAGTTATTTGTTGAATTCTTAATTAACAGAAGAAATTGGAGGTACTTGCCAACTACCAACTACCATTGATCTCTTCCTCTATTTTCCTTATAATTATACATAATGGACTGCATTTATATATAGCGCTTTTATCCAAAGCGCTTACATAATGTAATGGTTCTTTCCAGGAACCTTCCTAAGAAATCAACAGTTCGTTTCTAGGAAATGCTTAGGAAACTGCGGCCCCGGAAAATAAAGCGTTACCATTAAAGGTAATGCAGGAAGCGAATGGTGAAATTCCAATGACTGGATCACGTTCCAGTCAGTGTGAAAGGACTCTTTGGTAGGCCTCGAGAAGACTAAAGACTCGAACGCCATAGACCAGCGTGACGGGACCCGATCACAAGAAAAACCCTTTTTACTCATTCAGCCTCGCGCTAATCAACCCGGACCGTCTTGCTTGTTGTCATTTTCCCCCTTGTTGACAATGAAGCGGATCGCATTCCCACGGTGCTGAGGATGAAACGGTACCTCACGCCGGACGGTTTCCCCACAGACACCGACCTTGTGTCCGCTCGCGACGGGACAGTACGCGCTCTTTTTTTTTCCCATACGTCGATGCCTTTTCGCGGACGTTCCGCCTTTTAGCGCGTCCCGTCCCGTCTCGCGCCTGTCGCTTTCCGTCTCCCGGCAAAGCGTTGACGTCTTGACGCATGCGGACCTGATCGCGGTACACACCTGATCCGAGTATAACACACACACACACAGGCACACAGTACGCCGCACTACATCCATGCCTTCGTCTTCGCCAGAGCGAGCTTTGTTCCGTGCCTTCCCCCGATCCAATTGCTATTCAGAATGGCTTTCATGCCTCAGAGAAGATATGTGTGTGTGTGTGGGTGTGTGTGTGCTGAGTACGCATGTATTTACGGTGTCTGGGATCTTGTCATCGCCGCTCGAGAAAGCGCCAGGCAGGATATTAATTAAAGCACGGTCTGCTGGCGTGGGAGAAGGGTGACACTGCATGTACATGTACGTACGTGCGCCCGTGTGTGTGTACATGTACGTGCTTGCTTGTTTTCTACATACTGCCTGCCTGTGCGAGTGCGTGCACGTGGGCGGCCGAAGCTAACCCCCCTCCCCCCCTCGGTTGTGGCCTGACAGCGGCATAATGAAGGTGTCTGCTGTTCTGTTAGCCCGAGCCCGACTCCCTCCGCGGGGATCTCCGCCCAGGGGTCACGGGGGACACGCCGGACACCGTTCCATTTAACACTGCGGAGGCTTCGGCCGGCTCCACCGGGGCAAGACAGGGGAGGAGGGGGAAAGGAGGCAGGGGTGAAAAGGGGGGCCACATCGAGGCCGCTTTTTATGCTCGACTTCGGTAATTACTTCCAGCTCCGGTATAACCCGCCGCCCCGACACTCATCTTGCCCACTGGCTAACTTCAGCACAACACGACAACAACGACACTGGCTTGATGTAACGCAGTGGTTCTCAACTCGGGGTCCGGGGACCACCAGGGGTCCTTGAGGGGATTCCAGGCGGTCCCCAGCAAATTAAGGAATTGTTCAAATTCAGCATTATTTCATTTACAAGAAGTTAACACAGTTAGAGAATGTAGAAGAATGACTGTTTTGATCATAGTTTCTCTGTTATCTCTCTACCTGCAATACAGATAGTCACGGGATTCTGGACAAAATCATATCTGACAATAAAGATATTCTCAGATTTGGGTCCGAGAGATAAAATCTCATCAAATGGGGATCTGTGGCTACTAAATTAGGGTCTTTGATATGAAAAAGGTTGAGAATCACTATCCGCTTCACTAGCAGGGACCACGCCACAACAATATGTCATTTAAAGGTTTAATGGAGATTCAGAGGTATTGGATGTTGAGGACAGGTGAATGGATGTAAAGGGGAGGGGGGAAGATGGAAGGAGGATGTCGTCTGTTAGGCTGGTCTGGGAGGACGTGCTGAAGACCGGGGGAGGGAGGGAGACTCCCTGTGTGTGGGGGTTCCGTCTCAGGCGAGTTTTGGCCCCCAGACGGGTACCTAGAATGACACGTGGGTGTGAGGCGTGCACCGGATTGAGTAAGAAGGGATGAGGGGAGGAGGGAAGAGAGGATGAAGGGACGTGGGTAGGGATGAGCGGAAGGGAGGGATGGGGTAGGAAAGGGAAGGGAAGGGAAAGGGAGGGCGGGTCGAGAGATCTGAGACAAACGGGGCAGAATGGGTTGACCAGGTATACGTAGGCTAGGTAGGTGATTAGAGGTGTGGTTTAGGCGTGGCCCTGCTCCCGAACCTAAGTTAACGAATTTTATTACACGGCTTTGTTGAATACTCGATTCTGATTGGTCAATTACAGCATTCTACGGTCTGTTATTTCTGAATAGCAGACCGCTGCTATGAATAACAGACCGTTGCTATGGATGCAGTTCTGATCTGGAGGACCACGTCCGATCATATCAATCCGCAGAAATAAGTCCGGTAAATTTAACGGTTAATTTAAATTTAACAGTATCAGCTCATTCGTGACACCCTGTGGCAAAAAAACGTTAGCTTTCCGTTACTCCATCACAAAACACCATGGAAGACTTTTCTAATATTAATTTTAATATATTTGGAGAGCACAAAACTTTCGATTCATGGTTAATGGCTGAACTGTCCCCAGTAAAGACGGGTAAGAAGGCTACAGAGTTTACGTTGCTATGGACGCAGTTTCCACTGTAGAATCTAACAGACTATTTTTTGTAGCGGAAGCAATAAAATCATTTTTAAATCGATAAAATCATTTTTAAATCAATATTTTGTGTCAAATTATTGAGTTCTTTAGTAAGTAGCCGTGTAATAAGCGGGATAATGTACAGCGAGTGGGTCATTATAGCAAAATAAACCCTGACAGGATGATTCAAGACCCCTCCGCTTCGCGTTCCTGCATCACCCTCGGGTTTTATCGGGGTTTATTTTGCAATAATGACCCGCTCGCTGCACATTATCCCTTACAACCTCATTTGTGCAACTCAGGACATCTAGTGGTATAAAACGGACTGAAAAGTTCAAATAACCATGAGAAGATTAAAAAATGAGAGCTTTAATTACTGAGTTTACTGTAAACTTAAACTGTTATTGCCTTTCCCAAACCCCTGACAAGTTGGAAAGAAATTCTGAAGGGCTGTAGATTAGGAGCCTGAAGAACGGTCAAGGACGAGGATTAAAATAGTAATCCTCAAGCTCCTCTTTCTTCTCGGATTTCGTCTGTCTTTGGTGCTAAAGCGCTCACTGCTGTGGTGTTTCTGCACCGCTCTTCCCAGAGACCGCCTGTCAATCAAACAGTGTGGGCGGAGCTTGGATTTTCTGTTGATGAAGTTTGAGTTTCTCTTTTCCTTGTCTGTTCATCCACGGTGGCTACCGCTGCTCATGCTAGCTACCCAGTTCTTCTTCTGTTTATTCCAAACGAACCGGAAACGTACAACGCATCACTTCCTGTGCGCCAGAGGATTTTTTCCCAGGAAAGACGGTGTTTAGAACAGACAATGTAAAAGCTTTCATGAACTGGACAAAACATTGCTGCATTGACATTTATTTATATGAAAATGCCTCTGACTATTCCTACTTTAATATTGTACAATACTAACCATATGTACAGCAGTATAATGAAACTAAAACAGATGGTTTCACTCAGTCAGTGGAGTGTTCCTGTTTCTATTGATCTGCAAAGATGCTTTGTGTTATATGTATGGCTTTATGTATTTTCTATATATTGTGTTGTTATATTGTGTTTTTTTTCTCGGTGATGCTTTATTGTTATTGTATTGTATCAGGGCGTCATTGTAAAAGAGGGCACCCGCTCTCAATTGACCACCCTGAATAAATAAAGGTAAATAAATAATAAATCAAAATATTCACTGAAACTGTGCCTGATTATTTGGCTTCGGTCATTATTTTGAAACATGATTAACCCTGTCCAGAGTGTCTGAAAGTCTTAAAATCATTTAAACCCAAGGCTTTAGAAAGTCTCACATATAGCTCAAATAAAGCATTTTAATGGCTTATATTTACTTTTAGAGGTCTTGCAATAAAAATGTTGTGGTTTCTTGCCACTTTTTTGAGAAACCAGCCAAGTTGCGTAGACGTAGATTCATGTTTACATTAATGACAGCAGGGGCGGTCTTACCATTAGGCAAAGGTAGGCAATTGCCTTGGGCCCCGGCAGCCAGAGGGCCCCACAGAAGACATGAATAGAACAAATGTAAACTTATTCTTAATCAATTTAAAATAAATGTACCTCTTGAAAAACACCAGTCATGGTCTCCCGCCTACTCATTCAGGCTACAGTGGGCTATTCCACTTCTTGTGATTGTGCCATTTGACTTTATGCTAATTTTACTTGCGACTGCATCAGTAGAGAGAAGTAAAAAAAAAAAATAATAATAATAATCAGCAAAGCTACCCATGTAGAGCGGAAAAACAAAAAAAAATTATGTCCTTGCATGCATACTTTGCTCAGCCCAACTTGAAGGTAATGTATAGAAAGGATGGATTAAAAAGGGAAAGGGTTGGGATTCAGGGGGCCCCATGCTTGCCTTTGCCTAGGGCCCCCCAAATCGCTAAGTCCGCCCCTGTACGACAGCAGTCTTAAATTTCATTCTCCTAGGTAAAACAGCTTAAAAAGTCTTAAATCGAACTTGATCAAACTTTGCAGACACCTAAGTCATTTAGTACAGTGATTGCCAGATATCCAAACCACACCTTCTACCACAGCCAGACTAAAGTATGATGAACAAGAACGAAACTTCTCTCGCAGTGTGGACGCAATGGCCGGGGTTTTTCTGTTTGGTCAGATAAGTGGTCGTATCGCCACGCGGCGTCCATTTCCCTTTGTTCACGCTGAGGATTTCATCTGTCAGTCACTGTCTCTTCCGCCGTTTCATCTCCCAGGATTTTTTTTTTTTTGTTGTCGCCTATCTATCTATCACACGCACTTTCCACACATCCTCTGTCTATTTCCTACCTCAAAGTGATGCAAATGAACGAGAGAGCTTTTCTAAGTGAGGCACCCACACATAGTAGAAGGCACGCGCGCGCATACGCACACCACATTGTAAGACCATCTCATTACCATATCAGAGCGGCAACCATTTTAATCACAACAAAAAAAAAAAGAAAAAAAAAAAGAGAAGTTTCGCTCTCCGTCTTCCACCCACATCTTTTATGTACATATATGATCTTCTTAGCTACGCTTGAACGCACTTCTCAAGAGAAAGAGAGGGAAAAAAAAAAAAAAAAACGCCCAAGAAAATTCAAAAGAATCCAGCAGTACTGAACAAGGTAGTCGGCTGGATGGTGAAGGGTTAACCTCCAATCGCTGCCTTCAGAGAGGCACCTGGAAAGGCTGGGGAAGTGACAAGAACATTTGAGCTTTATAATTCCTGTGAACGGCGACAGCCCAGGCTTGTCTCGTCAACGTCAGGCTGGGTGAAAGAGCTGTCAGGCGGTGTGAGAGTGTGTGTGTGTGTGTGTGTGTGTGCACGTGTGTGTGTGTGTGTGTGTGTGTGTGTGGAAAGGGGGCGAGTAGCGGCAGAGGTGAGTCTGATGAGAATTGGCAGGCAGATTATGGATGTGGCATTTGGGGTCCCGGCACTGATGGCAGCTCGTCCACCCCAAGGCCGCCGATGGCGCGGCGCTCTGGCGTTGTCAGATGCCCGAGACGCACCGTGTCACGTCGCCAAAGACAGGCACACCTTCCGGGCGTAATTCTTTTTTTTTTTTTTTTTTAAACCTGACAGTCAACCTTAATTTTGAGCTCAAATCTCCATGTCCATGTCTTGAAGTGCCTTTTTTTCCCCCTTTGCTTCCTATGCACAAGAAAAAAAAGAACTCTTCAAGGGTTCTTTGGTTAAAGGAATAGTTCACCCAAAAATGAAAATTCTGTCATCATCTCCTCACCCTCATGCCAAATGAAACACAGGTGAAATGTGTTAGTCCATATAACACACAGGGAGGTTGCCAGCACAACTTGGTAGCAGCCTTCTCCAAAACAACTGAAGTCAATGGGGACCTGTTCTTTAGAGTTCCAAAACAAAAACAGCCAAACAATCACACTGTGAATAGAAAGACCTATACACCATTATTTGTTGTAAATCAATCAGCTGTAGTTAAGATTTGCACTAAATGATGGTGTAAATATACTGTAGGTCTTTTTGGAACTCTGAAGAACTGGTCCCCACTGACTTCAGTTGTTTTGGAGAAGGCTGCTATGGAGTTGTGCTGGCAGCCTCCCTGTGTGTTATATGGACAAACTTCACCTGTGTTTCAACTGGCGTGAGGGGGAGGAGATGATGACACAATTTTCATTTTTGGGTGAACTATTCCTTGAAGCTTGTGGTTCTATATGGAGCCATCATGAAAGGGGGTCATAGAATAATTTTTTGCATTAGAAAATGTTACAACACTGGTTTGTGCAAAAAATTGGGTCTAGGTAAAGTCATGGAAAACAATTCAAATCACGAATCCATTCATCACGGCATGGCCTTTCTAGTGTAAAAAAAAACAAAACCAAAACAAACCCTTGTAAATATGAATAAAGAACCCAATGTGCTTCTTAAAAAATGTCTTTAATACTGCTGCTTTGGTCCATTTCCTGCATTCTTAAATAGTTATAATATCATTATGGTCCTATGTGGATCCATTTGAGCTAAAAGAGTTCTTTACAGGACCGTAAATGGTTCTTCTGTGGTACAAGCCGAAAGAACCGATTTCTTTGTGCACCCTTTTTGTTAAGAGTGTACCTCCCTTGTCTCTCTCCCTCTCCCGTCTCTCTTTTGATGCACCCTCCTCTCTTATGTTCTCTAACTGTGGCTCATTTTGGGGACTCCTAACCTCCTTTTGTAGCCACAAATCTCCTGTGACCACGATATTTAAAACACATTAAAGAAAACACTGAAATCGTGCGCCTTTGATATCTGTATGTTTCACTTCATGAATGTGTACAAAAAACATTCCATTTATTCCGAGTAAGCTGCGGGCCAAAGACAACTGTGTACGGGCAGGCTGCAGTGCGTTCACAGTGACTGGGAATTATTCAAGGAAGCCAATTTTCCCAACCCGAATTTGAGAAAACAAGGCTTATTTTTTTCCCCATACATTTCCCAGTCTCCATCTTCCCCCCCCCTCCCCTTCTTTCATCCCTCCATTTCCCCACTTGCCTCAGGGGGTTACCTAAGTTCCAAGAAGCTTCTTGCATCTTCTCGGGGCCGATTACACAAAAAGGGAGTGCAAGGGCATCCCTGTGTTACTGCGAGCGCACATACTGAGACTCGGCTGATAATAGGAGGCACATTGTGTTGTCATCTTTGCAACACAGTCATCTCCATTTCTCAAGGGCCTCGAGCCCGGCGCCTCTGTAAAGCATGCGGCACTTTTGCAGCATACAAGCTCTGGCATGGTAGATCAAAGGGCAAGCAGGAATTGATTTGGATGCGTCTGAAAATAAAAGAGCTTGTAATGAAGCGTGTTTACTGCCAGGGCCCTGCACAAATGTCCCCTAGGAACCGTGTAATGTATAGACATGGCAGGAGGCGGGGGGAGGGGGGTGGTGGTTGTTTATTGTGACACGCTGCCCACCCATAACAGCTGCTCGAATCTGACAATGTAGCACCGTTTCCACATAAACCTACTCCGCATTGGACTTGCAAATAGAAGCGGACCCATCGAGGAGGGAAACGCCCCAAGCAAGTCCCGTGCAAGTCCCAGGAGCTCTGTGGAGATATCCTTGTGATAGGAATAGGAGGAGATGCTATGACAGGACTGGTTGGGGTCCAAAGCCACAAATACGACAACCCTCTCTGGACGGTATTAGCATCATAAAATCTCAGGG
Organism: Centroberyx affinis; assembly: GCF_046629955.1. Lineage (NCBI taxonomy): Eukaryota > Metazoa > Chordata > Actinopteri > Beryciformes > Berycidae > Centroberyx > Centroberyx affinis. The sequence continues at coordinate 22,432 of NW_027283044.1, read as the reverse complement.
ATTGTAAGTATATACATGAAAGCTTCTAATTTGCAATGGCCATATCAGATTGTCTTCAGGTGCCATGGTAAAAATTCAGCAACTCCGGATTACCCAACGTGTTTAAGAAAACCCTAGGGTCCCCTGGTGATTTTGTCTCAATGTTAGTGCCATCATTAAATGCAGCATGTGGTAGCATGCGCCAACAATGCAATCACTTTTTTTTGACCACCCAGGTGAAATGTATGCCATCCAGCCAGGGGGTGAAGCTGGTAAAATAAGGCCACTGGATGGTCACCGTACGAGACTGCAGTGCCTCTTATTTTCCTCTCCTGCTGCTATGAAAAAGAAAGTACAAAGTAGGATGTTTTACCAGAGGATGTTTGCTGAGGCCCTGACAGCGTCATGGCCAATTAGACGTGACTTAATTAACCATGCGCTGGTGCTCTAAGCAGCTCCACTGGACGCCATGCTGGGCAAAAAGAGAGCAGTGCAGGACAGAAAAAGGAGGGGGGCATCAATTCACTAAACCCTAAGCTATGAAAAGTCCTATCATTTACCATCAAAGCTTCCAAACCCACTTATATCGACTACATTTCTGGGAGCTAGTGGAGCAGTGACTGATGACTGACAAGACAGTACTATCATTGTGATAGATTGTTAGACACAGGAACTGATATCATTATTTGGTCAGTATGATAAATTATGAGATGTAGGTCACCAAACTATGAGGTTATGGGAAAAATTGGTCCTGACTGCTCTGCTGATGTGGATTTTCTTTAGACAAGGCTACCTAATAGATTTCTGATTTCGGAGTTTTTTTGCTTGATCTCTTCGCTCTCCATTCTAATGACCAAAACTACAAGATCAAATTTGCACGGCAAGCGCCGCACCTTGCCATACCCAAGGGACGGCCCGCGACAAAGAAAAGAGACGACCGGAGAAAGAGACAGAGCCACAGACATACAGAGAAACATGAGAGGTATAAAAGGCCGGAGACGCGATCGATCGTTTTCATCTGGAAGGTAACCCTCTGTGGGGAATCGACATTAGCTCCCTAAATAGCTAAACTCGAGTCCGACTAATCCCCCCTAGCATTTGCAAAGACCGGCATTATCTGAAACCTCACACACTGCATTTATTCACGCAGTTTCCCCTCCCCACCCCGGTCCCCTGGAGCCCGCTCCCGATCGGTAGATGCACACCCTCGCTGAGGATAGGGTATTGACCGAAATCAATTATAGCCCCATTTACTTAATGAGCTTGGTCAACATCTGTGTCGGTGCGACCGCCGTGCGCCATGCTCGATCGGCCGGCTTCTGATGATGGCTGGGGCCCGCCGCTGATGGTGATGGGACACAGAAACCTCTGAGCTACTGTCTGTTGCTCTCTGTATTTAGAGGAAAGTCTGCTCTCTCATTAAAGACGGGGACACACTACACGACTTAATAGACTGAGAAAAATTGGACGTCGCACACTAAGCGACTGCCGTTGGCAGATTTTTTGGCGTTTTTCTCCGTAGGGGCCAACGAGGTAAAGATGGGGATCGTGCACCTGATGACCACTTGGATTTAGGGAACACACCCTTTTTTTTTCCTTTATTAGACGCATCAAAGTGCTGGGCTGGATTCAAACCCAGGATGGTGCGTTTACGTGGTACCCGCCTTAAGCCACCGAGCCACCAGGATGCCCTCCAGGGAACACACCCTTGATGATACTTGACGACCAGTAGGAGTTGGGGAACTGAACATTTGATGACCAGTAGGAGTTGGGGAACTGAACATTTGACGACCAGTTGGATTTTGGGAACTTAACATTTGACAACCAGTAGGAGTTGGGGAACTGAATACTTGACGACCAGTTGGATTTGGGGAACTGAACATTTGATGACCAGTAGGAGTTGGGGAACTGAACATTTGATGACCAGTAGGAGTTGGGGAACTGAACACTTGATGACCAGTTGGATTTGGGGAACTAAACATTTGACGACCAGTTGGATTTGGGGAACTGAACACTTGATGACCAGTTGGATTTGGGGAACTGAACACTCAATGACCAGTAGGATCTGGGGAACACACACTTGATGACTACTAGAATTTGGGGAACTGAACATTTGATGACCAGATGGATTTGGGGAACTGAACACTTGACGACCAGCTGGATTTGGGGAACTGAACACTTGACGACCATTCGGATCTGGGGAACACACACTTGACGACCAGTTGGATTTGGGGAACTGAACACTTGACGACCTGTAGGATCTGGGGAACACACACTTGACGACTACTAGAATTTGGGGAACACACACTTGACGACCAGCTGGATTTGGGGAACTGAACACTTGACGACCAGTTGGATCTGGGGAACACAGACTTGACGACCAGCTGGATTTGGGGAACTGAACACTTGACGACCTGTTGCATCTGGGAAAACAGACTTCATCAGGGTCATGATCCTGATGAAGGCCACAAGCCGAAACGTGTTGGTCTAACAATAAAGTTGTTCTATATACTACAAGTGTTGCTGGAGTTTTGACCTCTTTAGACTTTTTTCCCTTCTCCATGCACCTTGGAAGTAGGTGAAGTTGTGCCAGAAACTCCTACAAAACAGACTTGATGACCAGCTGGATTTGGGGAGCTGAACATTTGACGACCAGTAGGATTTGGGGAACACACACTTGTCGACTACTAGAATTTGGGGAACACACATTTGACGACCAGTTGGATTTGGGGAACTGAAAACACAATCTCTTGCTACTCATGCTATTACAACACAAAATCAAACCAAAGATGGAGGAGGAGCATACTTCTTTTGTCTCTCTTCGATCTCTGTTCGGATTTGAGTGGTTGACCAGTTGATACCGCAGGAGAACGTCAAGACTTGCCTAGATTGGAATGGTACAAATCAAACATGTTTGAAATAATGATGACAGTTGAAAGGCAAGATATTCAAGTCCTGAACCCTCACAGACTACAAGATCATCTGTATGACCGCCACAAACTAGCGTTGACTCCCTCCAATCTTGAAAATCGCTTGTGATGCCAAATCATGGCTATAATCAGCCCGCAAGTCATGTAGTGTGTCCCCAGCCTAAGACAGACGGAAAGCAGCAGGGGTTACAGACTAAGGGGATCACAGTACAGAGAGCCAAGAGGGGTTCCAAACATATTGTAGAGGAATCATAGAATCTGCTGGCCACTTTATGGATGTACAGACAGATAATACTGGGAAATCCTGATGAAATAACAAAATGATCTCCTGGCTGGGGACTAATGTACAGCAGACAAGATGTTCATTTTGAAAATATGAGAGGCATATCACTCAGGCGTGACAGGAATAACTGCTCAAAATGACTTCCAATGCCGCCAAAATCATGACTGAGAGCGAGTGAGAGAGTGGGGTAGAAAGAAAGAACGAGGCGAAGAAAAGGTGAGACAGAGGGAGAGAGAGAAAGAGAGAGAGAGAGAGAGAGAGAGAGCAAACGGAGGACTGACTAAGTGCTAAATGGTGTGAATAATTGAGTTGGAGGTGGCAACTTAATGAGGTGAGCAAGAGAGTGATCATGAAGAAGGCCAAGACTCCCAATGTGGCCCTCGCAGCAGGACTGGCTAACGCTGCCTGGCACATGCTAAGAATGAGAGAATTCACACGTGCAAAAGCACAGCGCAAGTGTTACCAACACTGGAAGGGAATGGCTTTCTCAAATTGCCACACCGGAGAAAAGTAGGAGCTAATATAGAATTGGTCACACCCACACAGACACACATGGTTACCCTCATTAATGGGTGCGTATATATGTATGGGAGGGTGCTCGCAAAAACAAACATCTGTCTATGAAATACCATAACTGATATCCTAGAGAACCAGTACCTGCGGCATCAGACCGAAGAAACATCAAGAATTCACATAGGCATAAAATGGAGACCCTGGAGTTAGACGCATGTAGTGTAGCTGTAACACTAGCTTTATGTAGACTTACAATGGAGACCCAGGTGTTAGACACATGTAACATAGCTGTAACGTTAAGGTAACACTTTACAATAAGGGTACATTAATTAAGGGTTAGCTAATGCTTAATAAGCATTAACTAACCCTTAATTAACAGTTAACTAATGTGTCTGGTAATAATTTACTAATGGTGTTATGTTATGTTAACTAAGGTATTAATTTATACATTATTTAATAGTTTATAAAGATGACTATTAAATAATGTATAAATTAATACTTTAGTTAACATGAACAACATTGGTAAATGATTACCAGACACATTAGTTAACTGTTAACTAAGTGTTAGTTAATGCTTATTAAGCATTAACTAACACTTAATTAATATACCCTTATTGTAAAGTGTTACCAACGTGAACTTTACATAGACATACAATGGAGACCCAGGCATTAGACACATATAGTGTAGCTTTACATGCTGTAATATCTTGAATTTAATGTCTTTAATGTAGGTGTAGTGTATATGCAATATCCACGTAGCATTGGCTTAGGGTGTAACTGATGCAACACTGGATTTGTTATGTACTTATACATATATATTCCTGCGTTCACATTAGAGAATATTGGCACTTTGATAGATGATCTCTTACATTCACACTGCTATCAACACAATCACAAGCCGGCCACAGTTAAACTTTTCATGGTGAACGGAGGTCAACAGCCAATCAGATTCCCACGCTTGTTTCCCTACCGATGTGATTTCACTTCATGAACAATAGTACCGCCTGGCTAGTGCAAAATGGACGAGAAGCTCATTACAGCCATTCACAGCGTGCCGGTTCTCTGCAACTTATTTGAAAAACTACAGGAATAAGTGTCTCATAAATGATGCTTTCAGAACAGTTGCATCAATTGTTGGTGTCAATAGTAAGTTCTGAAGTATTTGTATTGAGCTTTTTAGTTTTTTTTTAACTGTTAATTTTCAATGACTGCTAGCGACCAAATCAAACAGATATTTGAGATAATTTGTTCCGTCAGCTGTTGGGTTTTTAAACAAGCTGTAGGCCTAGTTGCTATTGCACACACACTTTAACAAAGGACTGATGGACTCTTAGTGCTTTATATCTCATTGCAATTTTATTATGATGACATCTACTGTATGTTATATGTATTTATGTCTTTTATTTATTTATTTTATGTTGTGTATTTGTTGTGTTGACTACTGTTTGCAAACCAAATTGCCCCTCGGGGACAATAAAGACTATCCAATCCAATCCAATCAAATTAGTACTTGCTAGTTAGCCATGATAACTCATCAAAACAATCTAACACTAAAGCAAAAAATACATGATTTACCTGTTCGACAACTACAATGATGCAATTCAGAGCCTGAGGCCCTGCCCACAATCGCTCAAGATAGACCAACCTATCAATCAAGTTGCTTGCAATGTGAACACATGGCTAGAAAGGCAGAACAGTCAATTACACCTGTAAAGTGTAATTGCATGAACATACGTACATGTCAATTATCTAGGATAATGCCGGAAATCCAACTTCATACTATGTCTGTCCGTGTGTGTGTGTGTGCTGTATGTGTGTGTATGTGTCTGGGATGTGCCTCTGGGATGTATCATCTGCTGGCTTTGCTCCTATGAAGACGTGTTCCCTTCGACATGACTACAACCTCTGCAAACTAATTAGGCTGGACCAAATCTATCAGTGCAATACACTGACCTCACGGAGGCACTGATGCATGTGTGCTTAACTTTCAGTATCGTCCGAGTAACTGAGTAATGATCTGATCCATACAGACTCAAATTTGATTAAGGACATTAGAAAAAAATGACTAAGATAAAAAATCCATGCAGTGTTAAGAGTGATGTATGGAGGCGGCACAAAATCGGTTAATTTCACTTTCATTTCTGGCATGTTACAAATTGCTCTTTGCATCACAAGAGATGGAAAGTTCTCTGACACCGATACCCTACTTTAGCCTGGTGTCCGACGGATACCCATATCCCTAAGTAACCTCCTAGGCAGCTCTCTTAACCACCAATAAAGCTAAAGTCTTCAATCGCCTCGCTCTTGTGAAGTCCAGTCCCAGGAGTCTCCGAGAGTCTTTCTGCGTATGTTTGCGTTCTGCATAAACGGACGTGGACTCTTCCCATTAAACTTGGGAAGGGGTGGATGGGGTGTGTTTGGGGGGGGGGGCGGGTGTCCTGCGGTGATGGCGGTGTCTCTTCAGGGCAGTCAAGCTCCGAGTGAAATATCACTCAGGCTGACAAAGGCACTTAGTTGACATTAAGGGCTAATTGGGCTGGCTCCGGCGCTGTAGCGACGGATGTTTAAGTCCGGAGAAGCCGAGGTTTTTAAAGAGGCGAGGCAGAATTGAGAGGCGAGAGATAATGAGGCGCGGAAATAGAAACGTATTCTTTTTAATTAAAACACTCTTACGAAAAAAAAAAGGAGAAGGGGAAAAAAAAAAAAACAATGACCGGCCGAGAGCAACTCGGTCTGTGAGTGTGTGTGTGTGTGCGTAAGAGAGGAGCGAAGTGCTTAATTAAAACGTACTGACAAAAAACAATGGCAAAGAGCAACTTGGACTGTGTGTGTGTGTGTGTGTGTGTGTGTGTGTGAGGAGCGCAGGTCACTGAGTGCGGGCCAAGATATCGCTCTCTCTCTCTCTCCCTTAGAACGGCGCTCTACTCAACTTCACAGACGCCGACAAACAGAGATTTTAGCCTTGGGAAATTGATGAGAGAAAAAGGAAGGGTGAAAAGTAAAAGCGGCGATCACGTCAGGGGCCTTTTGAATGAGGAACTAACGGTCTCGTGAAATTCTGTCAGCCTTGTCATGTGCAATTTGCTTGTGAGGAGCACTGACTGAGGCTGGCGTTCCAGTCTACAACGGGCTTTTGACACACACACACACACGCATCAGATCCATTGGAGGACTCTAAGAGCGTAGACCAACGCTTTCAACAAGCCACACAGTCGATTATCACGCTATATGACGTATATGAGAACGTTTCAAAGACAGCTAGGATTTTTTTTTTTTTTTTCTTTTTTATTAATCTGTTCCCAGTTTGATGATAAAAGTCAAGGCCCTGTCGAGGAGAACTGTATTTCTTGGATTCCTGTGTTTGATTGTCCTAGATAGTAAAAATGCAATGTTCTCGCTTCTCTTAAAACTGCAGTTTCAATCAAAACTCAGGTGTATAGAATATTTCTTTTCAGTCCCATCACGGTGGATATTAAAGAGAGACCATTTGCTGGTAATGATGGAAAGGAAAATGGACACCACGGCCCATTGATACCATTTTCACGATGGCTCCGATTCAAAAATGTTCAGGGTGTCAAACTGAACTGAAATCTGAACAATTCGGCGTGTTTCATCTGCTTTGTGAAAGTAAGGCTTTGAGTAAGGCTGCAAACATCGCTGGTATGGGTGATTGTGTTGGAAATCAAGCCCAAGGGAAAGTGGATACCTTGCAGTAGTTGGTGGGTTAAGTGCTTTGCCCAAGGGCACCACAGCAGTAGTTGTTGAGAAAGGCGAAGGCGTTACTTGTTGACTTTCCCTGCCCAGATTTCCCCAGCCAGTCCAGGGATTCAATTACCTTGCGAGGCAGCTGGATTCGCGGGATCACAATCACGCGAGAATCCATCTTGCCAGGCTTCAAGTTATGCGTTTGTGGCCGAACCACAGCGGTGCGGACCAATCAGCGTCCGATGAGGGCAGCTGGGGGCGGGGCTTAGGTGTGACGACAGCGAGAAGCGACTGTTCGTTCACAACAATGGCGGCTCCTAAAGAGGCTAGCGTAGATGCTGCTATAACCTCAGTTATTTCTGAACTGGAGAGTAAGAGTGCCCTTTATGTGCAAATTTTCCTTACAAAGACGGCAAGAATCGTCTACCGACATGCTAACTACATAGTTTGTTGTTTGTTGTTGCCTCTTCGGCGCTGTCCTACTACGTCATATGGTTCGCTGATCTGACTGGTTGAAGTTAGCCCGGGATAGACGGTGATAGACAGATGGTTCATCCAATCACCTGCCAAGTATTTTTTGAAAGTGCCTGCCCTTTTCCAAACAGTTTCCAAGGACGACTTCCCAGATGGTTCTGTGTAACAAATCATCTGGCGCGTCAGGTTAGGGATTCAAACCAGCCACAAAAAGCCCACCACTCTAACCTTTGGGCTAGAATCACCCCCATTGTTTTGTAAAGTAGCCATTTTGGATATGCTACACATTGGATACACTAATCATTTTGAACTTTAAAGAGTAACTAAACCCCAAACTCTAATCTGTGTAAAGCCTGACACCTAATGGTAAAAAAGCATGCTACTGAACTGGTCATCTGCTATTGGCTGATCTTTGGTGCCAGGTGATGTCACCACCTGTTGTACTCTATAGAAGGTGACATCACCTGGCACCAAAGATCAGCCAATAGCAGATCATTTCAGTAGCATGCTTTTTACCATTAGATGTCAGGCTTTACACAGATTTGGGTTTGGGGTTTAGTTACTCTTTAATACGAGTCAAATGCTACAATTTTATGCAACTATTTGCATACGATGTTAGCTTTAAGACACAGCCAGCGTTCTGCTAAAATATACTTAGACATGTACCAGACCAGACTGGCTATCTGCTGCTCAAACCAGCCTGTAAAGTCATACGCAACCAAATATAAAGCTGATTACCTGTTGTGAAGACGGAGGATGGTGTCATGACAGCACATGGAAGAGAACACAATTAGAGAAAGACAGGATTAGAAGATCGCCACGCAATACCTTTGCACTCATTAAATGCACAGCAATTATGTAAATGCATGCACACACTCTAATTTTGTAGGGCTTGCATATATTTGAGTATGCAACAGAGGAGAGGCAGGCTGATAGTCAGATAAACCAAACGGGGACACAGAGAAAGAGACAGAGAGAGAGAGAGAGATTGATTCACCCTATAAATTCAGATAATTGGCGACAACATATTGCACATGTCAGACACCACGATTGATCGCCAACCGGGCTCGCGTTAGTGGCAGGTGACCGAAAATGGTTCTCCAATACAAACAACCCATAAATACAAAGCTAAAATAGGCAAGAGAGCGAGGTGCGTTCCAGTAATTAGCTCAATGACAGTCACCGGAATCCAGGAAAAAGCCAGTGTCATTTTTCTGATCAAACGTATGCTTGTAACAAGAGTATCCACAGAGCTGCTGTAGTCCTTTGATATGAACAGTGCACATCCGTAATAATGATTCTCTTTAAGTGTGTGTGTGCGGATGTGCTTGAGTGCACATACGCAAGTGTGTATGGGTACAATAATAATATTGCGTAAAGTGAAATCCCAGAGACAAGTATATTTCTCAGTGTTTGGTAGAGAATAAGAGAGTAATGAGAGTAAATTAGGAACAACATGACAATAAATACATAAAGTACCTTCGATTGAATACGTTTCTAATGGTTGACTTTATACGAGTTTCATTATACAAGCTCCCTCTCTGCGCCAAACGTTCTAATTAGGCTCCAATCAGTATTTACTGACATAAATAAATCTCCCCCAAAGCTATAAACCAGAAAACCCAATGTGATTTGTGATGTTCTATCGATGAACTGTGCAGCCTAGAGCGGCTTCACTGACATTGAGTGGAAGATTGACATTTTGGGAACCTTTGCATGTGATAGCGTTAGGCGGAATGAACTGCAGAAAATCACTCTCGATACCGCTACAGTCACCTTTTCCATCCTTTTCAATGCATAGTCTTAGGTGCTGTATATGTGTAACGTCACAAATTAGGTGCATGCTATTACATATTGTCTGAAGTTCACTGGAAATCCCCTTCAAGACTGCCGACTTCACAACCCAGCACTTAAAAATATCGTTTTAAAGGCACGTCTGCTTCCGTAGATAACACATTGCGGGAGCTACACCAGTACAACCTAACACTATAGAGGGAATAGAAATGTAGCTGCAAAGATGACAGCTGGGGATATTTTTGGATTGAAGCCGATATTTTGTGCCTGTATTAAAAAAAATGTAAAGATTGCTACATTGCTGAACTGTATACCCCTGCATGTTCATGGCAAAATTAGAAGGATTCCTTGTTTCTCCCAGAATGGGTGGAAAAGCCTCTGAAACAGCATTGAGACCATCATGGGACACTAAAACTCTCCTTTGAAAGCCAGACTAATGAGATTCTGTGAGCAGCTCCTTAAAGGATCATTTTGGTTTAGGAATGCCGCGATTGATCGGCCAGCAATCGGAATCGGCCGATATTCAGTATAGATATGAGATCGGAGAATTCCGATAATGCTTTAATAGTCGCCGATTGCAAAAACCGATCGATGACACAAAACACGTGAGCCATTTCTCAGAGGAGTCGGTGTCATCGTCACATGCTAACTCACCTCAAAACATGTCGGCGGTGTGGATGTTAATTAAAAACACAAATCTTCACGGACAACCGGTAACGTCACAGTCCGTCACACCCGCTACTTCCCCTCATTTAACTCTCTGCTTATTTAAGGCATCAATTCATCTCATGCCATGTGCGTTTGTTTCCATAACGCTCCGCAGGCTGTCCGGAGCTGAACTGGACGACTGTGGCAACTGAAAAGTCTCATTTCTCTCTCTCTTAAGAACATTCACTTAAATACAAAAACAAAGATGGAAACGGATATATATCTTCGGAGGGCGTCTCCGTTTATTTAACTGACTCGACAACACAGGCGAGTGGCAACAGTCTGAGTCTGGTGCTTCGGTTATCTCACTAAATCATGTTGCTCTACCTAGAACGCACATGGTTTTGTTTACATAATGATCAAGTAAATATTGAGGTAGAAAAAAAAGAAAATGTGGATACTTTTTAACCAGGACTCAATTTGATGGATGAAATGTATGTAAAATGGAAACTGTTAGACCTATAATACTGCTATACCAGCTGCTATAAGAAAGCAAAAAAATTGGTATGGCCGATCAGTATCGGCAGATATGGCTCATAGACGATTGGCGTTTAGCGGCAAAAAACGTTATCGGGGCATTCCTATTCTGGTTATTTCCAACCTGGGCCTTATTTTCCTAGCTTTTGCCACCATGACGATTGATGCTAAAAAGTGTCAAATGGACGATTAACAGTGAAATGTCACGCTAATCGTTGGCTCACAGCTATCTAAAGACATGTCACTGCAGTGTGAGTGCTATTGTGCTGAAAAGACGTGTTTAAATTGCTCTTTGGGTTCAACTGTTGGAGCTGGCTTTGACCCTATCGGTGTATCGGACGCCCCCAGCAAACCGGAGGCGCGTAAAGCTCTACAGTGAAGCACGTGACAAACTTTTGAACACAATCAATCGTCACGACGGCAAAAAACTCGGAAAGTAAGACCCAGGTTGTAGAGCGAAATCCTCAGGACAGCTGGAGCAAGCCGGAAAAAGCAGCAGCAGCAGCACATTTGGCCTCCGTGATCCTTACATATGCCTCGGCATGGGTCGGGCCCGCAGAGGGGGGGCCCTTTTCGTCTAACAGAGGCAGGAGTGAACGTTTGCATATGGGCTTTGACTGGCACGGGGCAGGCAACAGAGGGACCGCTGATGGATGGTAGGGGTCGGGCGAGGCACGTCAAGGGGGGGGGGGGGGGCGGGGATGGGAGCGGGAGCGTTGGATGTAGACGGCCCGATAGGCTGTCTGTCTCCGCTGTCGTGAAATATGCAAGCGGTCGGTGGAAGCCTTCCGCTGACTTCAGATGAGCTCGCCTTTTTTTTTTTTTGTTTGTTTTTTTTGCCCGAATCAGCAGCTATTCGGTGCAATATTTAGGAGGACCGGGAAACAAGAGCTGTAGTCGTGAAACAAGTCTGGAAGAGGGGTGGTTGATGGTTATATACCGCTAATAGGCCCGGACTCTTCCAATGTTGCAAGAACTAGGGATGGGACGATATGCTTTATCTCGGAATATGATTCGATACACGATACGGGGTTCACAATTCAATACAGCCACGATACGATGCGATAAATAAAAGTTCAATAAGATCAATAAAGTCTGACTGTGCAGAATTCTGTTTATTTGTGAGCCACAAATCTTTCTAATGGCATTGGCTCGCTAGAATGTAAACAATTAAAAATGTCATGGTAACACTACAGTAAGGGTCACTAAGTTAAGGGTTAGTTAACGCTTAATAAGGGTTAGTTAATAAGCTTGATAAGGTATTAATTTATACATGATTTAATAGTTTATAAAGATGACTATTAAATAATGTATACCTTAGTTAACATGAACACCATTAGTAAACGATTACCAGACACATTAGTTAACTGTTAATTAAGGGTTAGTTAATGCTTATTAAGCATTAACTAACCCTAAACTTAGTGACCCTTATTGTAAAGTGCTACCAACGTCATTACAAAGTGTAAATAATATAATTTGGATGGAGAGCTTGTGAAATTGGTCAAGCCATCTCATTTGCAGAATAAAATGGAGCTAATATCACTATATTTTTTTCTGCCCCACGATACGTATTGTCACATTTTTGTATCGCGATATATTGAATTTCCGATATATCGTCCCGTCCACTATGTGTGATACTGCATTGATCCCCGTAGGCAAATTCGCTACCTACCAGAAACAGGCATCACAAGACTTCATAAGCACATTACGAGAATATCATGACTGCACTAACCTCGCGATTCATTTTTCTGCCCCGCGATACGTATCGTCGCGTTTGTATCGCGATATATTGAATTTCCGATATATACCGTCCCGTCCCTGCGTAGGACTGCAAAAAGCGACACAAAAACGGAGCTTCGCCTGTATCAATCTGACACTTCACGTCAAGGAAAAGGGGGGGGGGGGGACTGAAAAAGAAAAAAATCCACTTCTATTCAGAGCCAGGAACAAGAAGCCTCTACAGAGAGAGAGAGAGAGAGACAGAGGCTTGAGCTGGGCCAAGGCAGCGGGAACAGGTAATTAATGGTATTCAGGCCAGTCTAGGTGGGAGATAAGCCGAGTTCCTCTATCGCCTGGCTCTCCCCAGGCCTTCCCATTACCTGGACCAACATAATGAGTTTCCGAGCGCCTCGCCGCGCGGCTTAGCGGACGACTACACTACCTCTCATTCTCTCTTTCTCTTTCCCTCTCTCTCTCTCTCTCTCTCTCGGGCGTAAAGGGAAATGGATGGGAAACATGAAAAAAAAAAAAAAAAAAAAAAAAAAAAAAGAAAGAAACAAACACAAAATGGCCACCGTCAACCAATCCCCGGAACATTTCAATGCTCTGGTGGCGCTAATTATTTCCGTGTCATGTTTGTCCCCCCTCTCATAATGGATGTCATAATTATTTTTAAATTGGGTGGTAACAGCCAGGAGGAGCAGAGCGGGGGGGGGGGATGTGGGGAGAGACCAGAGGAAATGAAAGATAGAAAAAACATCTAGGAGGATTTTTTTTTTTTTTTTTCTCTTTTTTTAGGTCAGTTTTCATGTCGGAGCTGAAAAAGAACACGGCTTTACTGCGCATTAGCGGCGTGTTTATTCGCGAAATGAATCTCCGGAGTGCGGATTTCGCCCGTCTTACTCTTATGTATTTGCAACATGCGCAAAAAATTGCACAGTAAGCCTGTCGAAATCCCCCCCCCCCCCCCGAATAGCCGGGGAAGACTATGACCTATTAAACCGGCTGAAGTTGACTCTCTGCAGACACATTTGAAGTACAAGCGAGTCTTTGGAAGCCTGGGAGTAAATATCTTACCAGATGAGACTGGGGAAGAGGAGCGCTGCCTGCTGAGTGTGTGTGTGTGTGTGTGTGTGTGTGTGTGTGTGTGTGTGTGTCGGAGTATGCCTGAGTGTGTCTGCACTGAGTGTCTTTTTGTCCCCTGTGGTGTTTGTATGTCACACAATCTTTGTATGTCACACATTCCAGTGTGTGTATGTGTGTGTGTGTGTGTGTGTGTGTGTGTGTGCATGCACGCCGATGTTCGTGCGTGTGTGTGTGTGTGTGTGTGTGTGTGTGTGCCTAAATGTGACTGCGACTGCGACTGTGTGTTTGGTCTTATGTGTTCTCACAATGAATGTGTTCTCGTCCCCTGTGGTGTGTATTTCACACATTTTGGTGTGTATGCATGCGTGAGTGCGGATGTGTGTGTGTGTGTGCGTGTGTGTGTGTGTGTGTGTGTGTGTGTGTGGGTGGCTGGCTGGCTGAGAGAAAAATGGGTCATGGGTGGAACAATAACAATTTGGAGAAGAAAACAATGAATGTGACTGTGACAGTTGAGGAAAATACATGGCTTTGCTTTTAACAAACTCAGAAAGGAAAAAAAAAAAAAGTGACTGGAAAAAAAAAAAAACACTACCATTTTTGATGTTGGATGAATCACCACTCACTCTAGGGGGCAGGGTTGAGTTACACCTCCTTGTCACAACTTTGTACAAGAAACAAATGGTGTGGTAACACTTTACAATAAGGGTCACTAAGTTAAGGGTTAGTTAATGCTTAATAAGGGTTAGTTAATGCTTAATAAGGGTTAGTTAATGCTTAATAAGTATTAACTAACCCTTAACTTAGTCACCCTTATTGTAAAGTGTTACCAATGGTGTTAGTCACTTTACAAGTCTGAGTTTTGCTGATATCAATGTGAGTGAGGGGGGTCAGTGTTCATTCAGTAAATCCCTGAATCTGCTATAATTTCACTAGACTGATTAGACTCAATTTATGGGAACAAGTGGAGCAATGACTGATGACTGACAAGATAGCATTATTTGGTGAATGTGATAAATTATATAATATCAGTGGTGGAAAGTAACTAAGTGCATTTACTCAAGTACTGTACTTAGTACAATTTTGAGGTACTTGTACTTTACTTGAGTATTTCCATTTTATGCTACTTTGTACTTATACTCCACTACATTTCAGAGGGAAATATTGTACTTTTTACTCCATTACATTTATTTCACAGCTATAGTTACTAGTTACTTACCTACTATTTAAAAAAAATGATCATCTTTATACCCAAAAGTATAGCTAAATTGTTAAGATTAGTTTCACGTTGACAACTTTAAAATGCTGCTTACATGTACATGTATGTCAATAAATCAGTATTAATATTCCAATGATTTATGAAAAATATAACTCTCTAAATGGGGACAGTTTGCATAATGAGTACGTTTACTTTGATACTCTAAGTACATTTTGCTGCCAATACTTATGTACTTTTACTTAAGTAAGATTTTGAATGCAGGACTTTTACTTGTAATGGAGTATCTTTACATTGTTGTATTGCTACTTTTACTGAAGTAAAAGATCTCAGTACTTCTTCCACCACTGTATAATATTAGATGTAGGTCACTAAAAAAAATCAGTTGGTCCAGAATGCTTCCTTGATGTGACTTATCTTACATTTGGCTTCCAAATAGATTTTGGACAATTTTTGCTTGATCCCTGCTCTCTAATGATAAAAACTACAAGATCAAATGATAGTACAACATCTTGCCATACCCAGTCGGTGCCAATGATCAGTTAAAGATAAACCATAAACCTTGTGGCTGAGATAACCGTGATAAAACGCTTGACTGATCCTCCTATTCGCCTATTTTTGAGATAAATATTTACATTACAAGTCATGAAATATCACCAAAAGTTTAACACTACCCACAAATGAGAAAGTAAGGGGCATGAAGTAACTTATGTCTTTTATCGATCTCTATCAGCAACTGGGAATTGCACCAACAATGCTTACAGTGGCCTGTAATTAACACAAATAATAAAGTCATATTTTCACAATAGAGAGAAGTAAGCTAGCTAATTAGAGCAGAGATCCAACAGAAACATTTAGTGAAGAATTAATAAATCACCATGCGAAATATCGGAATAATAATGTAGCTTTGTCGTTTCATTCTTCATAGCTATCAGCCCTGTCAACCCCCCTGCAGATATATTATGGTCATTTTATGCTATGGAGCAGTAAAAATTTTATGTATTGCCCCTTTAATTTTCAGTGAAAAATCAAACTAAATGGAGAATATGACAGTAAGAAGACAGTAAGGTGAGAGCTGTGCGGCTTGTTTTCAATGCAGCTTTTGATATACACTGATCACAATTTTGCCATCAGACAAAGCATATGGCGTCTCTCCATCTGCAGTATCATGGGTGGAGAGCTTAGACAGCTCTCTTTAGTCGGAGCTACTGATGCACGGCCTACACAGAGGATTTGCACACTTCTCAGAACAAAAGCGAATTCGGTGCGACGCGCTGTAATGTGTCGAGCCGCGGCTACATGGAATTCACTGTCACAACGCACGGCAGGCCAAGGAAGTAACAGAATTGGTGTTAAAACTCCACTAAAACAATGTTCCGTAACTCTTAATGTGCATTGTAAAAAATGTATGAATTTCAATGAATTTCTGCCACCTGTGGGTTCAGTTTTTCCAACTCTTGGTCATATCATATTGTTCTCTGGCTTTAATAATAGTAGTAGTAGTAGTAGTCGTCCTGGAGTCATTCCTATGTTCCCAGGGTCCTATGTTCCCCAGTTCTAGGGTTAGGGTTAGGGTTAGGTTGGTTGTGTGTGGATGTTTACCCAGAGCTTTGACCACAACTGTTTCACAGAACAGAGGGTTAGGGTTAGAGACCTTCAAAATCAAATAAAATGATAACCATTGGTTTTGATGTGTTTATATAGCTGTTTTGAAGCCTTGTTCCAATAAAAAAAAAACTGGATAATATTTATAAAATATTTTAACTTGAAATGGGTCAAATTTGACCCGAACACAATAGGAGGGTTAATGTGTGTTAACAGAATATAGAAGTGGGGAACATAGGACCCTGGGAACATAGGACCCTGGGAACTTAGGACCCTGGGAACATAGGACATTGGGAACATTGGACCTTGGGAACATTGGACCTTGGGAACTTAGGACCCTGGGAACATAGGACCCTGGGAACATAGGACCTTGGGAACATTGGACCTTGGGAACATAGGACCCTGGGAACATAGGACCCTGGGAACATAGGACCTTGGGAACATTGGACCTTGGGAACTTAGGACCCTGGGAACATAGATACGCTCCCGTAGTCGTAGTAGTAGTATTGTTCATCATTAATCTGGGGGAACTACTGATCAGTCTCCATCTGTTGATATCTAGTCTTATATCACAACATCGATATAATATCAATATATTGCCCAGCCCTAATATACACATACAGTGGTCCAGTGGTGACTACATCATTAGTGGACAAAAACATAAACATAAACCGCATCACTTCCTGTGCAGCAGGGGATTTTTCCCGGCTTTCATGAACTGGCTATCGGTTGAATCACGACTATATTGTATCAATCAGTGATAGAGAGTAGCAAAACTGATATTAGATTATTACTTTATTAGTACACTATCATCTATCATCTTTTTCTACATGATGTCATCTGTGATGTCATGGTTTTACTGTATGCAGAATAGCTGCTGCTTTGCTGCGTCCCAATAAATGCTAAATGATAAGATAATCACTTTTTTTTTCCCTCTCTCCTATCTTTCTTTATCTCTCTCTCTCTCTCTCTCTCTCTCTGGAAATAGCATGGAGGTTGAGCTCTCCCCCAACTGTCTTATTGCCTTGGAAGAGCGCAGTGGCGATTGCACCTCATTGATTCCTTTATTATTGCTCTCCTCATGATGACATTTCCCATTTTGTCAGTTCAGCTTTTTTCCTCCCTCTGATTTCAATTGCTGATTATTCCGCATCAGTCGGCTCTGATTTGATGAGGGAGCCAACGGAGTTATTGCTTCTCTCGTTCACAGTTATTGCTCTCCTCTCCCCCGGCCGGGCCCGGCGAGCCCGGCCCAGGCTGGAAGCGGAGGGGAAAATAATATCGGCAGAAGAGACAGCGGACATTTTGACACATCAGCAGAGGGGCTGTGACTGACAGAGGAACAGTGGACCACACACACACACACACACACACACACACACACACACACAAACATACAGTATGTACATTCACCAAGCAAGAAGTACTGTATTTCCACACTGGATACACTCAAGTGTGTAAGCACAAACCTAACACCCTTTTTCCAGTGTTTCCTATTTTAAACATAGCTGTATACAAATGTAATGTCGGTAATGTGTTTTTTTTTGTTTTTTTTCCGGGTCTGCAATTTCATATTTCCTAGAAAGGAACTGTAAATTTCTAAGGAAGTTTCCTGGAAAGAACAATGAAGCTATCTGCTAATTAAATAGAGAAAGACAAAATTAGAAATGAACTAAAATTAAGAATTCACTATATTATATACTTATATGAATAATGACTTCTGATAATTGACCTCTGCCTATTATTTTTTCCAACAAATTGTTTAGTTTTGCAGTTCTTTCCAGGAAAATCTTTTAGAAATGTACAGTATTTTATCAGCAGACTGCTGACATTTTCTGTATAACTACTACATCCTGTCATGGTTCTTTTCAGGAAACTTCCCGAGAAATTCGCAGTTCCTTTCTAGGAAATGATTAGGAACGTCTTCACACCAAGCGTGTTCAAAGCGGTTTATCTCAACTCTTGGCCAGGTGAGAGCGATGCCATTCGAACTCGGATGACACCAAATAACAGCAGAGAGACGCCTGAAAATTAGATATGATTGTGAGGCTCAGTCCTCTAACAACAGAACTGCAGTGCAGTTGAACCAACTACAGAAAACAAACCCAAAACGCAAGGGTTTATGGGTAGAAGGAGACGGCTGTTACCAAAACTCTGTCCAATAAATGAGCTACTTGTCAGTCATGTGACTGAGAAGTTGTATGATCACACCCTTAAAGTATAGGCTAAATGGTCACAGTGTCATGGATTATATCCTATCAAATTATGGGTAACACTTTACAATAAGGGTACATTAATTAAGGATTAGTTAATGCTTAATAAGCATTAACTAACCCTTAATTAACAGTTAACTAATGTGTCTGGTAATCATTTACTAATGGTGTTCATGTTAACTGAGGTATTAATTTATACATTATTTAATAGTCATCTTTATAAACTATTAAATAATGTATAAATTAATACCTTAGTTAACATGAACACCATTAGTAAATTACACATTAGCTTATTAAGCATTAACTAACCCTTATTAAGCATTACCTAGCCCTTAACTTAGTGTACCCTTATTGTAAAGTGTTACCAGATTATGATATGATGATATCCTATCAACGCATTAGGATCATCTATGCATCGCTGTATGTTCATACCGTAGATTGTAAAGTACATCATTATGCATCATTATGTTAAAAGGGGATTACAGCTGCATTTCAGCACATAAACCTGTTTTTCTCGGGCATTAGGACAGTTTCATTTGTATTAGTGAACATTCACGTAAGAGAGAACTATTTGTCTTGTCCTCCAACCTGTGATGATCCGCCCACCCACATACATTTCCACTCAGAATGAACTCCAATAGATCAAATGAAAATATGAGCGCGAGCATGCCAAGGTGAATCGTCTGTGAATATGGGTACATTTCCCGAGCTCGGGCTGGATATGACTTGCAATTAAATGAAGCTCATTTGGGTGCGAAAGCTGAGGCAAATGAGTCCACAAAGACAGTATCCCATTCATTATCAATGGAGCAGATCCAGGTTGTTCATCACGATGGCACCGCCGATTAGAAGTTTGCCTTTCAGGTTTCGAGCCGCGGGAGAGAGTCGCTCGTGCGCCTAAATATTGATTTAGCCGTCCTAACGGGAGGAACGGCAGTCTGGAAATTGAGTGGTATGTCCCTTTAAGTGTAGAAATATTCCACAGACACTCTTACACTGTTAGATATGATCAGTCTGTGATGTTCAATGCATCCCCGGAGTGATCAACTGTTGTCATTTACCTTTTTTGATGAATCCACTTTCCCTCAACCTGCCTGGTCTATGTCAAAATTCAGTTTGTGATTTCCTACATTTCCCAGAATGCCTTTCAACAACCCCCAGAGAACATGCCTTAACTTGTTCCATGGACCTTCTTCACACAGCGGCCATTTTGAAAACTAGGGGTGGGAAACATGGCACATAGCCTATATAAAAGTAGGATTAGGCTACTTAAACACATAAATGCGCATAAAAAATACAGATAAACCTAACAGTTACTAAATTAGCTAGCAATTTTGAGAACAACCACCACAACAACTTTTTAATTTAGCAGGGAAGTTAGTTAGCTAGCTAGTTAGTAAGCTACTAGCTAGCTACCTAGGCTAGAATCTAATTAGTTAGCGATAATGGACTAAATATATTAAAATGTAACATATCCCTCTGGATTCTTGAGTTCCATTCGTTTCAAATATGTTTTTTAGTGGAGAATGTGAAATGATGAACGTTTGTATGATCTATCTTGGTTCACAACAGTAGCACAGAGCTGGATTCGCTCTTCCAGGTAACGTTTCCCACCCCGAGTGTTCAAAATGGCCGCCATGTGAATAAGGTCAATGCAGCTGTGGGTTTTAGGTAGAGGAAGCAGCAATGATAACGATAGTATGAGCAGGAAAGTGAGTTTCTCCGGTCAAGAAAAAACACATCTTGTGGCTGCATTGCATTCTGGTCTATTGAGGCTCCTGTGGGTGGAGTAATTGGTGCAAAATGGCGGCTCTAGAAAGAAGCCCTCGCTCTTTGATTCTGAGGGACTGACACCAAAACCTGACGTTTACCACTGATGTTTTATATCGCTGATAATTTCTCTGCTATCAAACTCCATTGTAGCTGCTGGATATATCTCAAGGTTGCATCATAATGTCTTACATTTGGCCAGTTATCCACGGGAATGCGAAAAATACACCAAACAACAACATGGACCCAGAAATGCAAGGTACATCGCCAGTGGCTGTTTATTTAACGGCGTTAAAGTTTCTTAGGGTGGATTTCTCCACTCTAAAATGCACACACACACACACACACACACACATACACATACGCAGAGAGACTTGCATAGACATAAGTTAGCTCCTCTGCAGTTGAGGTGCCAAGTCTTGGGGGTGCTGAGCAGAGAGGGTAGACTATATTGTGTACCAAATCACTGTAGCCACATCCCCGCTATAATCCATTTACCTTGCTCCCACCCCGGTCCTTCTGGGAGGAGGCAGAAACTCAGCAGAGCGGAGTGAGAAAGATCATCTTTTACAGCCATATAAACAAACTCTGGGCTAAAGACTGTTTTGCAACTTTTGTCTCTTCGACAGCGCGGCTTTGTCCACGTCTCAGCGACTCGGGTATCAGCAAAAATTCCCACTTTCCCAGTCATATTCACCGCTCTGACGGCCGAAAAATGCGGCGAGCTTAAGGGATTATTATTTTGTGTCCAGGCCTATTAATGTTATTTCATGATTAAGTCAAAATAGCTCACTGCACTGGCAGACATATATTTTTTTTATTTTTTTTAAAGCTACTCGGGATTGAATTTAAGACCAATTTAAAAACAAAAGTAAAGAAACAAAAGTGGCACAACCAGCCTACTTGTGATTTATCATGAATGGCAGTTCAAGTCAATGCATGAATTATTCTCAATTATTATTACAAGGTCGTAAAACCTAGACCTCTAAAAACCATATTAGATACAGGGTAGCACTTTACAATAAGGGTACACTAAGTTAAGGGTTAGTTAATGCTTAATAAGGTGTTAGTTAATGCTTAATAAGGGTTAGTCATGCTTAATAAGGGGTTAGTTAATGCTTAATAAGGGTTAGTCAATGCTTAATAAGGGTTAGTTAATGCTTAATAAGGGTTAGTCAATGCTTAATAAGGGGTTAGTTAATGCTTACTAAGGGTTAGTCAATGCTTAATAAGGGTTAGTTAATGCTTACTAAGGGTTAGTCAATGCTTAATAAGGGTTAGTTAATGCTTAAAGAGTAACTAAACCCCAAACCCAAATCTTTGGTGAACCCTGACACCTAATGGTGAAAAGTAGGGTACTGAACTGGCCTTCTCCTATTGGCTGGTCTTTGTGCCAGGTGATGTCACCACCTGTTGTACTCTAGATAGAAGGTGACATCACAGGGCACAGAGACCAGCCAATAGCAGATGACCAGTTCAGTACCCTACTTTTCACCATTAGGTGTCAGGCTTCACCACAGATTTAGGTGGGGTTTAGTTACTCTTTAATAAGGGTTAGTCAATGCTTAATAAGGGTTAGTTAATGCTTAATAAGGGGTTAGTTAATGCTTAATAAGGCTTAGTCAATGCTTAATAAGGGTTAGTCAATGCTTAATAAGGGGTTAGTTAATGCTTAATAAGGGTTAGTTAATGCTTAATAAGGGTTAGTTAATGCTTAATACGCAGTAACTAACCCTTACTTAACAGTTAACTAATGTGTAATTTATTGTGTTCATGTTAACTATGGTATTAATTTATACATTTAATAGTTTATAAAGATGACTATTAAATAATGTATAAATTAATACCTTAGTTAACATGAACACCATTAGTAAATGATTACCAGACACATTAGTTAACTGTTAATTAATGCTTATTAAGCATTAACTAACCCTTAATTAATGCACCCTTATTGTAAAGTGTG